>NW_006921925.1:1786361-1789298 GCF_000298275.1 Orycteropus afer afer | reverse complement strand
AAAAAGAGGGAAAAGACTGTGTAGTTACAGAACTTCTAAATGGTGAGGAAGTTAAGAGAGTTGCAAGATAGAATGGACTGTTACAGTATGCTGAGTGAAAAAGTCAATCACAAAAGGACAAATATTGTATTAGTCCGTTATTGTAAAAGTTAAGGAAAGGTTTAACTATAGAAGGAAATTTTCTTTGTTGGTAAAAGTCAAGGAAAGGTTTCTATATGGAAGGAAAGTTTCTCTGTTGGTTATCAGGGGTGGGAGGGGAGGGTAAGGAACACTGTTAGATAGGTAGAGATAAGTATTGATTTGTGTGAAGAGAAGGGCGATGTACCACATGTGAGTGATCAACACAGTGGCATTGAGGAAAAGGAAGACATAGAGAGGTACATGGGAGGTGCAGACAACAAAGATGAACCCTTTTGCATATACAGTACTGCGCTGTCAGTGAAGGCAAACATGAATATACAGGTGGACAGGCTGAACTATTAAGTATGTCTATGCTGCAGGAAATGTACCCAAGACCATATATAGGGTTGGCAGACAATGATTCTACAAGTGCATCTGTATGTTCTGTAAGAATTTCCAGGTGTGTAGTAGAGCTGACAAGGGACAAGGTTGTGGCCACTTCTTGGTCACAGCTAGCTACCCAGAGGGAGCAAGTAGTTGAACCTGTGGGTTTGGAACCATAGTTGCAGGGAACGTCAAGCTCAATTGACCTAACATACTACACAAAACATTGTTCCACCTCTTACTTTGGCAAGTAGTGACTGGAATCTTAAAAGCTTTCAAGCAGCCATCTAGATGCAACTATGTGTCTCTCCTCATCCAGAGCAAAGAAGAATGAAGAAAATCAAAGATTCATGGAAACAATTAGTCCTAGTGACTGGTACACTATGCGAGCTGCACCCTATACAACTAAGAGACCAAAAGAACTAGATGGTGCCCAGCTAGCACTGTCAACCACTTGGAGGGAGATCTATGTAGGAGATCCTGGATAGAGAAGGAGAACAATGTGGAATAATACTCAAAATCATTTGAAAAAAGGGGACTAGTTTTGCTGGTCTGATAGAGCCTGGTGGAACCACTAAGACTATGCTCACTAGCTTCAGTTCTGGAATTGAACCCCCACCTGTGGCTTCCAGCCAAACAAAAGACAGGCATATGAGTTGAATATTTACCTGAGGTAGATACCCTGCTTGGAAAGAACAATCATGGGAGAAAGAAGGGCTGTTTATGCACAAGTAGACAGCTCAGGGGGCAGGAGTGCATGGAGGGATGGACACAGGGAAGATGTAACTATCCAGAGGAATTGGGAGGGGAGCTGTTGCTTTGGTGTACATTGTAGTCAATGTCATGAGACAAAGTGTATGTGAACTGCTGTATGGAAAGTAAATTTGTTCTGTAAACTTTCACCCAAATCACAATAGTAATAATAATAATAATGATAATGATAATAAATAAATAAATAAATAATTTCTCCTCCTCCATCCCAATGGGAAAATTTACTTCCTGAACACAGCCCAGAAGTAGTTTCTTAACTCAAGTTATAACATGTCTATGAAGCTTATCTACATCACGTGCTCCTATGCTACCATGTACCTGATCTACATGAAATTTAAGGTGACCTATGATGGCAACCATGATACCGTCCAAGTGGAGATTCTCATGGTCCCTGTGGGAAGCCTTTTGTTTCTGGTCAATCAGGAGTTCTCTTCTCTTGAGATTTTGTGGACCTTCTCCATTTACCTGGAATCTGTGCCCATCCTCCCACAGCTCTTCATGATCAGCAAGACCGGTGAGGCAGAGACCATCACCACCCACTACCTGTCTTCTGGGGCCTGTACCATGCTTTGTATCTCATCAACTGTATCTGGTGCTTCTACTTTGAGGTTTTCTTCAACCTCCTTGCTGTGGTGGCCAGTGTGGTCCAGACCATGCTCTACTGTGACTTCTGACTTCTAATTGTACATCACAAAATTGCTCAGGGAGAAGAAGCTCAGTTTGCCAGTGTAAGGGCCAAAGACTAGCATCTGTCCTTCAGGGTACTCAAACAGAATTTCTACCACAATGAAGGCTAAGATGCTCCATACGGAAAATCAGAAACTTCACTCTTTATATCAGATCATCTTTGGTGGCTCCAGAGAGTTTCTGTTTAATGCATCTGGCCTTATCTTTTTTTTTTATTACCATGTACAGAGATTTTTTTACACAAAGAAACTTAATACTGTATTAATACATTCAATATGTAGCTTCCATTGGGGTAGTTGCAAAGTGAGGGGTAAGTGCAAACTTTTTTTTTTAATTTAAAAAATTCTTTGAAATTGTTGCCTCTTTGTGTCTGTAATGAAATTGTACTCCTTGACATCTAGTGTGTTATATATCCTTCCATCTATCAAAAAAAAAGAGGGGTGGGGGCGACTGCCTAAGTAGGGAGATTTAGATAGGCTTTAAACAGGAATGTGACAACAAATTAAATTTACTATTTTTTTTTTCAAAAACAGGAGATTTTATTAAAGAGGTGAAAGGGCACCTGCACCGAGGAAGGACAGAAGAAGAAGAAGAAGAGAAAGAAGAAGAAGAAAGAGGAAGAAGAGAGAGGAAGAAGAGAGAGGAAGAAGAGAGAGGAGGAAGAGAGCAAGCAGGGGAGAGGGTGGTCTTATATAGACCTGGTGTTAGGAGGTTGTACGTCAGAGCTGGGGCAAGTGGTCTTAACCTATGAGAAGCTAGGTTGCCTTTTAAAATTCATGCCTTGCAGGAAGCTCAGTTTCAACTTCCTTTAACTGACTTATGACCTTGGGTGGGGCAGCAGGGAATGAAGAAGAACTACACAAGATGGTGTGGCATATCTCTAACATTCCCCCCTCTTTGGTTTTTTAAAAAGAATAAAAGAAGGGCACGCTTTTGTGGGAAAAAGGGCAAAGGTCAATCTTCTGGAGCTGCTTC
>NW_006921925.1:1775749-1786062 GCF_000298275.1 Orycteropus afer afer | reverse complement strand
GGAAGCAAGAACAGGGAAACAGTGGAGCCTAGGTGGCCAAGGTATCTTATTAGTTGGGTAGTCTCCATGAGCGCAAGGGAATCTCTTCCAGGTCTTTGGCTTGAAGGATCATTTGGTTTGCTGTCTGTCGCAAAATTTGGGTAGATATCTGGCGGACCTGTGATTGAATGAAATGGAGAACACAGGAGGTGATGATAGCAATCAACATGATCGAGATTAGGGGGCCCAAGAATGGTAGGAGCCATGGTAGGGAGTCCAAAAAGAGGGAAGAAAAAGGTGGATCATTGTTAGTGGATAGACGTTGATCTTTATTAGTTGCCCTCTCGATGAGTCTTTTGGCTGCATCTTGTACTATACCTTACTGATTTATATACAAACAACATTCTTCTCCAAGAAATAGGCAAACACCTCCCTTTTCTGCTGTTAGTAAGTCTAATCCTTTCCTGTTCTGAAGAGTGACCACCACAAGGGAGTTGAGTAATCTCCCACAGTTTATTGAAGTCAACAGCTTTATGTGAAATAGCCTGTAGGCCTGCTAGGAGGCACTGGAGCATTTTATCCCTGCGAGTGCAGCCATTCTGCCCAGATTGGGTGTCTAGTTGGTATTCCCATTCATGGTCCTGCTCAGGAACAGCTTCTGGACCTACTGGCTTGGTAGAGTCAGTTACAGGAGTTAGATTGGTATGTTCCCGAGCAGCCCCAAGAACACGTTCCCTTTTGTCAGAAGTTAAAGTGGAAGAAAGAATGACATAAAATTGTCATGCCAAGTTAAGTCATAGGCTTGAGAGAGGTAACAAAATTCCTTAATGTAGGTGGTGGGATTGTGAGAAAGGGAACCCAGCCATTTTCAATCTGAGATAAGTTGGTGAGGTAGAAAGGAATATGGACATGGATAACACCTTCAAAGTCAGCCATTTCACATAAGGGACAGAGAAGGGGCTGTTGAGAATGGGTGTGGCTGCTCGCTGGGAAGGGTAAAAAAGGACTCTGGGGAAGTGGTTTCTGGAGATGTTAGTGAAGAGGAAGGTGGGGGTGGCGGAGAGGGTGCAGTGGGGTTAACAGGAGGTGGAGATGAAAGCACCTGTCCTGAATAACGGGGTGGTGTATAAAGTGGGGATGAAAGAGATTCAGGTGGTCAGAAAAAGAGGAAGTTGGATGCTCTGGTGGATGGGTCTCATAAAAGATTCTTAATCTAGATGGACTGAGGCTAACACCATAATCTTTTTTAAGTCCCTTTGGAAAATTTTTTGATCATGTATTCTAACACAGTAGATTTACTGGGGGTACTTCCCGTAGTGACAGTGGCGCACACAAAACAAAAGACAGGTCCTGAGGACCTCTCTGATGCCTGGTTGTCCACCTTTTTTATGCAGGTTTCAGTGGGTCTTTGGCTAAGGTATCTCCATATAAACTCTGGAGCGGAGGGCTAAGCCACACCGTTATGCCAATCTGACCTCACACAGAATGCAACTTCAGGCCCATTCAAATTCCACTACTTTTCATCTTGGAACTTCACATATATCATTCACACTAAACAGTCACACAGACAGACACCAACCCCAACGAAACTGAATGTGAATGCTCTACTAGAGCTACTAGAGGGACACAAACCCTCTACCCTACCTAATCCAGCCAAAGGGGACTCGAACTCCCGAAGAGGCCAAAGGGGACTCTAACCCCAGAGAGCTGCTAGAGAGACAAAATTTACTATTTTTGAAGTCTCTTTTATCAGTGTGAGATGATGCTTGCAAAGGGGATAAAGAGCACACATGACCAATGGCAGGAATTCTCAAAGTGACTGAAGTAGTTTAGGCCAGATACAATGAGTACTGAATGAAAGCAAGAGAGGTCAAAAGAGGAGATAAAAATGAGTACACTGTGACTTTAGAATCTGTAAGACTTAGATTCCATGGAACTGGATGTCCATGGAATTGAGAAAGGAAAAGAGAATAGACACTAGAGAAAGGGTCACCTCTCCACATCACTTCACCTTTCCACCTTATCATGACCTACCACCCATCGTTGCAATACATCAAACCCAGGGACTTTGTGCCATAAAAATGACATAAATTAAAAAACTGTAAATCAGTATAAATTTCTCAAACAGCAAAAAAATTTGCATTGACTTTTGCTCAAAAACAGGAAAGAATTGAAGTCACTATTAATTCCATTGGGAGCTCTGGTAGCATAGTGCTTAAAGCACTTGACTGCTAACCAGAAGGCTGGTGGTTCAAACTCACCAGCCACTCTTTGGAAGGAAGATGGGGCAATCGACTTCCATAGTGATACTGCCTCGAAAACCCAACAAGGGGTCGCTATACAACAACAGCTACAATTAATTCCATTTAAGGTCAAGGGTGCTTTTAGGCTTTATGTTGCCTTGCAGAAGTTGGCCATCATTCACTCTCAAATGCCATAGCTCTTCCTTTGATTTATGAAAGTAGTAATTGAGGGACTTAAGAAGAAGAGAAAGTCTATCCCAGTATGGTTCTGTCCATTATTCAAAAGAGCATGTTAGGTGCTTTTGAGTCTGTTCCAAATCACAGAAACTCCATGTATAATGAAACAAAACACTGCCAAGTTCTGCACCATCCTCACAATCATTTCTATGTTTAAGACCATTGTTACAGCAAATGGGGCAGAAAGGGTTAGTATTTTCTCTAATCCTTCATCTATCATTTTTCAAGTGAGGAAACAGATCTCTGTCTAGAAAACACATTCACTCCACATGGAAGTTTTCTTTTACGTGTTCTGAAGAATAAATAACATGCTTCCTTCATGTACAATTATCAGAGACTCTGTTGGTGTCAGTTTTTGAAGTTGTAATGGCAGTCACACAAATCACAAAACACAGAAATAGCACTTAAAAATGGAAACTATGCATCACAAGAAGTAACATAGAAAAAGGTAGTTTTCTATGGACTCTGACAATTCTATATTGAGACTGTAACTGGACAGCTAGTACCTTCCACTGTTAAATGGTGGCAGGCCCTAACAGTTGAGCAGAAATTTTTGTGGAAGCAATTTCATATCAGTTTTTCAGCTACATCTCCTGAGCACTCACCAGAGTTACAGTATGGGGGAAAAAAAATCAATTTTTCTCAGGTCATCAAAACTTTCAAAATAAGTTACCTGTTATTCTATCTAAGAGATTAATAACAGAAAGACAGACATGGGGAAAAGAATACCTGTAGCTGAGTATAAGAAGGAGCTCTGGTGGTATAGTGGGTAAAACATTCAGTTGCTAACCAGAAGGCTGCTGGTTCAAACCCAATGGATGCTCTATGGGTGGAAGATGAGGCCAGCTACTTCCATAAAGAGTTACAGCCTTGGAAACCCAATGGGAGTTGCTGTGAATTGGAATTGACTTGATGGCAATAGGCTTTTTTTTTTTTGGGGGGGGGGGTTGGTAGCTGAGTATGAGTATTAGCCCATGGAGCAATGAGGACTGGGTGTGGAAATGGGGAAAAGGAAAACAGTATCTGTGTCTTTACATAGGAATGCTATGTGAGGACTGTTTTCCCTGTGCTTCTATGGTTGGATACATCAGTGTAGCTTTTTTATAACCCAGTTGACTGGATATATGCACAGTTTCCACAAGCACAAGACTTTATGGGCTAGAAGCTGAGCTTTTACCTTACAAATGAAATACCCAAATTTGGGAAACAAAATAGGGAATAAAATGAGTCAAAAAAGAAGTGGGCAATGGAAGAAAACCTGAAGCCCAGAGAGGCTAAGATAGGGGCTTCTTTATACCCACATTAGGTACCTGTATTGTGAAAATCTTTTATACTCAGTTACTAACTGAAAGGTTGTCAGTTTGAATCCACCCAGCAGTGCAGCAGCAGAAAGCCAGACAATCTACTTCCATAAGGTCACGGCCATTGAAAACCCTGTGAAGCTCATTTCCACTCAGGAACACATAGGATTGTCGTGAGTCAGAAGAGACTTGACAACAATGGCTTTGGTTGTGAAATATCAACAAAATCATAAAAATGTGCATTCTGTTATTCCTTCTTTGGTATATGCAAACTCTAATCATGTTCTCCTTTTTATTCCTAGTATTGCTTATTTGTGACATCTTTCTTTTTTAAAAGATCAATCTTGTCAGATTTCACCAATTTTTCTTTTCAAATAACCAACTTTTGACTTTGTTATTCTTTCCATAATACTTTTGATTTCCACTTCATTATTTTTGACTCTTTATTATTTCTTTTTCTGTTTGGGTTGATTCTGTTTTTTCCTCCCCCTCAACTTCTGAATGAATAAGGAAGACCGGAGAAGAGTTAATGCTTTTGAGTTGCGGTGTTGGTGAAAAACACTGAAAGTACCATGAACTGCCAGAAGAACTGACAAATCAGTCTTGGAAGAGGGGCAGCCAGAATACTCCTTGGAAGTGAGAATGGCCATACTTTGTCTCACTTACTTTGGTCATGTTGTCAGAAGGGACCATTCCTTTGAGAAGGAAATCATGCTTGGTAAAGGAGAGGGTCAATGAAAAAGGGGAAGGCCCTCAATGATATGGGATGACACAGTGGCTGCAATGATGGGCTCAGGTATAGCAAGGATTGTGAAGCTGCCACAGGACTGGGAAATGTTTCATTCTGTTGTACATAGGGTTGTTATAAGTTGGAGCAGACTCAACAGCACCTAACAACAACAACAACAACTTCTGAATAAGGAGCTCTGGTGCCGATGCCTAGGCATTTGACTGCTAACCAGAAGGTTTGCAGTTCAAACCCATCAGCCACTCCATGGAAGGAAGATTGGACAATCTGTCCATTAAGATTTATCACCAACCCAATGGGGGTCGCTATGAGTTGGAATCAACTTGATGGTAATGGGTTTTTTGGTTTTTAACTTCTGAATGGTTAGCTCAGTTTTTAATTCTTCTTTTATTATACAAGGCTATGAATTTCCCTCTAATTATCACTTTAGCTGTATCATCCAAATTTTGATATTAATAATATAATAGTATATTATTATATAGTATTTTAATTAAAATACAGCTGTAAATATTTATTTCCATAATGATTTTTCTTTGAAGTCTGATTTTAAATTCATAAATTTTATAGGAAATTTTATTTAACTTTGTGTTACTGATTTCTATCTTAATTGCACAATGAACAAAATAAGCAGTATATTTAATATAGACTAGTATGTTTATGGTTTGTAAGTATATGATCAATTTTGCAAATGTTCCATTTATGCTTGAAAGCAGTAAGTTTTCTCTAGTTGTTGTCACTAGATGAACCTTGCTAATTGTGTAATTTAAATTTCCTATATCTTTAAAATATATTTGGTCTCTTTGTGCCATTAACTAATGAGAGGAATATGGATTTGTTCATTTTCTTTGGAATTTTTCAATTTTTGCTTTATACATTTTGAAGCTATGCTATTGTGTACATACAAGTTTAGAATTTTTAGCTTTGCAGCAAATTCTTTTTTTCTGACTGTATTTCACTATTAACTCCTGATATGTTTCTGCTTGTAGTTCATGTTTTCTGAAATGAATATAACTGAGCTAGCTTTCTTTCAGTGTTTTTTTTTTTTGTGTGTGTGAATTTTATTCTATATATTTATTTTCAATCTTTCTGTGTTCTTATATGTTAGCTCTCTCTCTCTTCCTGGTTTACTGAAACACTTTTACTGTCATACAACTATAAATCTTTTGCATGACTGTTTTATAGGACATAAAGTCTAGATATCTTGTTAGAATACTATATCTTATTTATAGATTGGGAGCTCTGGTGGAGTAGTGCCTAAGGCATTTGACTTCTAACCAGAAGGCTGGTGGTTCAAACCCACCAGCCACTCCTTGGCAGGAAGGTTGGGCAATTTACTTCTGTAGTGATAGCGTGCCTTGGAAACCCAAGGAGGGGTCATTATGTATCCTACTCAATGGCAGTGGATTTTTTTTTTTTTGGTTTTTATTTATAGATTGCTTCAAAGTAACTTCTTGACATTGATTTTTCATTATTGGATTGATATAGCTTCTTTCACCAAAGAGCCTATGGCTTAATTTACACAAAGAGCATAAAGTTAGGAGAAAAATAAAACCATATACACTAAACCTTGATTATCAGTGCTTATATGTAGTTAATGTTATAGCACCAAAAACTGTTACGAATTTCCATTTGTCTTTATCTCAAGGCCACATTATGGAATGTCAGTCACCATATTTTATTTCATTGTGTTTCTTGCTTGCCTCATGGTGAATCAGATCATCTTCTGTGTCTTCTTAGAAGTCAACTTTAAAACTCATCAAAAAGAAAATGAACTCCAAACGGAAGGCACTGTTTGAATTTTCACTTCATTTTACATTTTAAAGACTTTCAGATTTGATTTCTAAACATCCTTCACATCTGGCAACCAGTATTATCATTTTTCAGAACTGGAGGAGGTGACAGGAAATCTAGGCTCTGATCCACAAAACCATTGGGTTCTCTCAAACAATTCTATTCATCTCACCAGGCCTCTGTTTCTTCACATCAAAAGTGAGGGGCTGTACAAAATTACCTTTAAACACCCTTCAACCTCTAAATTGCATGATCTGTGATTTCTTTACATTGTAAATTTCCCAGTCCTATACCTGCATCCTCCATGTTAAAAACACAACAGGAAATGGTGAGAAGCCCATTTATATTTTCAGTCCCAGGTCAAATATTTTCCTTATTTCACCTCTAAGTCCATTTTTCACCACCAAATTTCAAGGAAAGTAGCAGCACTTTCTACAGCAATGTTTCTAAAGAATATTAGTCCTTTTCGCACACTTCTTTTCAGAATATATGAAATACCTTTAATACCTCAGGGATATTAAAGAACATAAAAATTCAAGTAATTGATGTACAGTGATTGAAAGTATCATTAATTGGATTTAGCTAATTTGAACATTTTCTTCTACTCTAACTTTTCCAGGCTCTTAAGTCCAATGCTCGTTTAATGCCTTGTTACTTTTATGGTTCCATTAAAGTCCCAGCACCCAGAGTGTTTCATTAAAGGTAGTAGGGATTGCTTCTAGGAAATTTTAAGCCACCTGGAACACTGGTGGTGACTGCTTTTCTGACATCTTTTTAATGTTCACATTTCCATTAGCAATGGCTTGTCACTTACTGGGTGATTTCAGCAGGTGGAAAAGAGTGAAGGGCACTTGTGTCCATGCACCCTCTTTCACAGACTATAACAGTAGAAAATGACCCCTTGCCAGCCTTAAATGAACCAAATTCAATACATTCTTCTATCTATGATCTAATGGCCTTCTTTTTTCTGTTTAATCTTCCTTGCTTCATCCTTTCTCTTTCCCCGTTTATAGCCACAATGAGAAGACAATGAATGCCTGCATTCTTTTTTAACAGTTAGCTTCTTTTTGAAATAATTTTAGACTTAAAGAATTACAAAAACAGTACAGAGAGATCCTATATTTACTATATTATATTATCATCCCTTTGTTAACATCTTCCGTAACTACATATAGCTTTCCCTTATGCTAACATTTTATGTAACTGTTGACACTTATCAAGACAAAGAAATTAACCTTGATACAATACAATTAACTAAGAAATAGCATTTATTCAGATTTCACAAGTTTTTCTACTAAAGATCAAGATCTACCAAGATCCAATCCAAGATCCCACATGACATTTAGGTGTCAATTCTCCTTGTTGTCATTGTTGCTAGCTGCTGTTGAGTTAGCTCATACTTGCTGTAAGCCCATGTATAGCAGAATGAAACATTGCCCAGTCATGTGCCATCCTCATAATTGTTGCTGTGTTTGAGTCTATTGTTCTGGCCATGGTGTCAATTCATCCCACTGAGGGTTTTCTTCACTTTAGCTGATCCTCCACTTTTCCAAATATGAGGTCCTCTTCTAGGGATCAATCACTCCTGATGGGGTGCCCAAAGTTACTGAGTCAAAATCTCAGCAAATATTCTTTTGTAATTCATAGGGTTTTCATTAACTGATTTTTGGAAGTAGATCTCCAGGCCTTTCTTATCCTAGTCTGTCTCATTTTGGAGGATCTGCTGAAACCTATGCACTATGAGTGACCTTGCTGGTATTAGAAATACTGGTGGCATATCTTCCATCCTCATTATAACACACAAGGACCATAGTATGACAGACTGACTGATGGGTGGTGGTCATATGTTCTTAGTCTCCTCTGCTCTGTGACAGTCCTCAGTCTATCTTTGTCTTTCATGACCTTGGCACTTTCCAAGAGTACTGCTCAATTATTTTGTAAAATATCCCTCAATTGGGTTTCTCCAATATTTTCTCCTGATAATACTGAAATTATGCACTATTACCACAGAGGTGATGTGCCTATCTTAATGCATTATATCAATATGCATTACATTGATATGCATGATATTGAGATGTACTACTCAAGACATGGGCAAATCTGCTGCAAAAGACCTTTTTGAAGTGTTAAAGAGCAAAGATGTTACTTTGAAGACTGTTGTTGTTATGTGCCATCGAGTCGGACCTGACTTATAGCGACCCCTCCTTGGGTTTCCGAGGCAGTATCACTACGGAAGTAGATTGCCCCATCTTCCTTCCGAGGAGTGGCTGGTGGGTTTGAACCACCAGCCTTCTGATTAGCAGTCAAGTGCCTTAGGCACTACGCTACAGGTGTGCCTAACCCAAGCCATGTTGTTTTCAGTCACCTCATACACATTGAAAGCTAGACAATGAATAAGGAAGATCGAAGAATAATTGATGCCTTTGAATTGTGGTATTGGCAAAAAATATTGACTGTACACCATGGATTGCTGGAAGAATGAAAAATCTGTCTTGGGGGAAGTGCAACTGGAATGCTCCTTAGAAGTGAGAATGCCAGACATGTCTCACCTACTTTGGTTATGTTGTCAGAAGGGATGAGTCCTTATCTCTGGAGAAGGATATCATGCTTGGTAAATTGGATGGTCAATGAAAAATGGGAAGATCCTCAATGAGATGAATTGAAGAGAGGCTGCAATGATGGGCTCACACATAGCAAATATTGTGAGGATGGTAGAGCATTGGGCAGTGTTTTGTTCTGTTGTGCATAGGGTTTGCTATGAGTCAGAGCTGACTTGACAATACCTAACAGTACAACTCCTGATGTTAACCACTATTGCTTGGCTAAGATGAAGCCTTCTAGAATGCTCTACCATAAATTTTTGAGTTTTCCTTTGTAATTCCAAATATTTTTGAGGAGATAGTTTGAAACTATGCAAACATATGAAATGGACATAAAATTTTTCCTCATGCCACTCAAGTATGAGCTAGAACATGAAGCTCTTTGTTTACTGCAAGTATCAGGCATCTTCACTAAACCCGACATATTTAACGGTGTCTGCTCTCCAGCTTCCTCTCAGGTTTTTAGTTCTTTTTTCACTTTTAGTTCTGAAGGGGTTACTTCTTATTGTTTTGTAAGTTCAGTTTATACATTTAAAGGAATGTTTGCTATATTTATTTTATTTCTGGGTGTTTGTTAATGAGTATGTGTGTGTGTGTGTGTGTGTCTGTTTTTAAAAGATTAGCTATGCCAACAACTTCTTAAAAATCAAAGTTACCTGCACTTACCTGTATAGATTGACACCCAGTACGTCTTTATTCTCAAAGTCATTATCATTTTGCCTCTATTTTCCGAGAAGGAAGGTTGGGCAATCCTACTTCCGTAGTGATACTGCTTCGGAAACCCAAGGAGGGGTCGCTATGAGTCGGGGCCGACTCGACGGCACATAACAACAACAACAACAACAACATAAGGACTCCTATTCTGAATAATGGTACAATAGTAATTGAACAATAGATTTCTTGCTTTCTATACAGGAGATCTAGATTTGAGTTCCAATGCACAGTCACCACATTTCTGTCAGTAGAGACTTGCATGTTGTTATGATGCTGAGTAGGTTTCAAGAGAGCTTCCAGTTTAAGTCAGACTAAGATGAAAGGCTTGAAAATCTATTTCTGAAATCAGCCCTTTAAATCCCTGTAGATCACAATGGTCCCATCCACAATCATGGGAATGGCACAGTGCTGGACAGAGTTTTGTTCCATTGTACATGGGTTCACCATGAATTCAGGTCAACTCTGTGACAGCTAAAAATTCTGAATGAAGGACTTTTCCTTATTTGTGAATTTCTTATATGAAAAGACTTAAGAGTTGTATAAAAATTAAATTATGGAGAGGCGGGGCAAGATGGCGGACTAGGCAGAAGGATTGCACAGACCCTCTTCAACAAAGAAAAGGGAAACCAATAAATACAGACACAGAAGATAATCTTGGACCCCTGAGCCTTGAAGGAAAGGATGCAGATTTGGACTAAAC
>NW_006921925.1:1768352-1771347 GCF_000298275.1 Orycteropus afer afer | reverse complement strand
GACAAAGTATATGTGAACTGCTGTATGAAAAGTGAATTTACTCTGTAAATCTTCACCCAAATCCTAATAAAAAAAAAAAAAAGAAAATTAAATTATGTTAAGTTGTATCATTTATCAATCATATTTATTTGAAAAGAATAAAATCAAATGAAACTGAGGCAACCACAGAAAATCCTGGACATATGTTCTCTGCACCTACAGTTCATTAGTTATACAGCTCAAATTTTCCCTTTTTGTTCAGGGAACATGATCACAAACACAGCTGCATGTGGGGAACATTGAGCTCCTTTGTTTGATATTTTTCTGTATTTGATGAAGAAGATGTTGATAATATTAGGAAATAACTACTATTTCCAAGCAATGGGGAGAAATAGAGGTACACAAAATAGTTCTTTTTCACATATATTAAAGATAAGTTCTATTATCCTATGTTGTTGTTGTTGTTGTCATGTGCTGTCAAGTCGGACCTATATTGCTATTTTATTACATCACCAGTATCTGACTTGTACACTGACATCCTTCCAGAATGCTTCTTTCCGTAGAATTTTTTTTTTTTTTTTTCCTGACTGGTGCCATCTGTCATTATAACTTTTATCTTCCATCATGAATGGCTTTGCATGTGATGATTACTGGCTTCCTCACCACTTGGACCTCACAGTTCTCCAAGGAAAAGGAGGTTCTCGCCATGGCTGTATTCTGATACTTGACTCTGAATCTGAATTTCCTGCTGGGGTTAAAATCTGAAATGGAAAGTCCATCAAGTGTTTTTTTTTTTTTGTGGAGGCTGAGGTAGAAGTGAGGGCTGTGCAAGTGTGTGTGGACATGCATGGGTGCTCATTTGGAGAGGACAGCCTAAGTCCTATTGCTCAGTAAAGCAAGGAACAGATGGTGCTGTCAGTTCCAGGCACAAGGCAATCACACAACAGATGAGCATTCCAAACAGAGCTGCATACGCAAACCCAAGCTGCCAGCACTCCCTCTGATATTTAAATCCCCAGAGCTCAGGAAAGCACACAGCACCACATTCCTTTAAACAATAAAAATTGCTTGACTTTCTGCCTCTTCTCCATGCTCTGCCCCACATCCTGCCCCCCTGGGGCAAGTGGGACATGAGCTTCAAACTTAAATTTTATGAAATCAAATCTTTAGTCTCTTTTATTTTTTTTCTGAAGCAAGGAGATACTGATAAATGATGATACTGGAAATAAATTAGTGAGACTCCTCACAATAAATGTAATAAACTGTTTACTTGCTGAACAGTAAACAGTTACATGTAAACCTTCCTCTTTCGGCAAAGCCTTAGGTAGAAGAGAAAATGGTAAAAGAAAAAAAAAAAAAAAAATGACACTGTCCCTGCCTTCAAGCCAACAACAATCAGGGAGATAAGACAATCAGGAAGGTAAGACATACTCTGTGGCCAAACTGCAAGTTGGAACATAGTTGCATAAAATGAAAAAAGTGTAAATGAACAACATCACTACTAGATTGGAGAAAATTAGAACATTTTACAAAATCAGTAGCATTGGAGTTGGACTTTGAGAAAGTCAGCTTTAACCTGCAATACCAGGGAGGTTACCAGGGAGAAAGATGTGGCAGGTTGCATCTGTAAAAATCTACAGCCTTGAAAACCCTGTGGGGTTCTACTCCATCCTGAATGGTTGCTGTGAGTCAGACTCAACTGAACAGCTGTGGGTTGGCTTGTTGGTTACTGTCATTACTGTCCTCAATGAATAAATGCTTTAATTTTTTGATTCTAATACTAATTTATCTCTAAGAAAGTTCATAAACAAGGAAGTAAAGATGTATCCACATAGAACTGATTGTTTCAAACTTAACCAAAAACCAAACTCACTAATGTCAAGTCGAATCCAACTCATAGCAACCCCTCCTTGGATTTCTGAGGTGGTAGTTCCATGGAAGTAGATTGCCCAGTCTTCCTTCTGAGGAGTGGCTAGTGGGTTTGAACAACCAACCTTCTGGCTAGTAGTCAAATGCCTCAGGCATTGTGCCACCAGAGCTCCCGTTTCAAACTTAGGAAGATGAAAGTTAACTACAGGGTATCTACAAAGAAAATTAATAAGTCTTCTAACCAAAATAAGAAAGAAGAAAATTATAAGGACTCAGTAAACACAAAAGGAGTAATGAAAAATATGAAAAAAAAAATCTGATAACAGAACCCAGGCCAGAAAAATATTCAAAACAAGAAACCATTAACAACATAGTAAAAATACCAAATGGCAGCAGTAAGTTCATAACTGTCAATAATTACACTGAATGTAAATGGATTAAATGCACCAATCAAGAGGAAGGGAGTAGCAGAATGGATGAGAAAACATGACTCATCAATATGCTGCCTACATGAGACACCTTAGACACAAAGATAAAAATAAATTTAAAATAAAAGGGTGAAAAGATATACTAAGTTAATGTCAACTAAAAATAGCAGGCATGGCAATATTAATTTCTGATAAATGAGATGTCAAGGCAAATACTAGCATTAAGGACAAGAAGGGGCATTATATAGTGATTAAAATGTCAATCAGCAAGAGAGCATAATTATAGTAAACATCTATGCACACAATGAGAGAGCCCCAAAACATCAACAGAATTGAAAAGAGAAATAGACAATTCAACAACAGTTGTAGGAGAGTTTAACACAATGTTGATGATGGACAAAGCAACTACAAAGAAACTCAACAAAGATACCAAAGATCTCAAAAACACAATCAACAAATTTGACCTCATAGGTAGATACAGAACACCCTATCTAAGGAAAAAGTAATCCACATTCTGCTCCAGTGCACATGGATCATTCTACAGAACTGCAAAACAAGTCTCAGTAAATTTAAAAACATCAAAATACTACAAACCATCTTCTTGGGACACGTTGTTGTTGTTGTTGTTGTTATGTGCTGTTGAGTCAAACCCGACTCATAGCGACCCCTCCTTGGGTTTCCAAGGCAGTATCACTACGGAAGTAGGATTGCCCAACCTT
>NW_006921925.1:1754840-1767513 GCF_000298275.1 Orycteropus afer afer | reverse complement strand
GGAGAATTCTACCAAACATTCAGAGAAAAACTGATACCAATCCAACTCAAATTATTCCTAAACACAGAAAAGAATGGAATACTCCCAAATTCATTTTATGAAGCAAACATAACCCTGATACCAAAGCCAGGCAAACATATGACCAAGAAAGAAAATTATAGACCAATGTCCCTCATGATATAGATGCAAAAATCTTCAACCAAATCCTGGCCAAGAGAATCCACCATTATATAAAAAAATAATAACTCATGATCAAGTAGAATTCATACCAGGTATGCAAGGATGAATCAAAATTAGAAAAATAATCAATGTAATCCATTACATTACATAATCTATACATTCCTCAAGTAAATGAGGGCATATATGTAAAAGGAAAAGAACCACAAGACCCTATCAATCTATGCAGAAAATGTCCTTAATAAAATCCAACACCCATTCTAGATAAACTCTCAGTAAAATAGGAATAGAAGGAAAATTCCTCAACATAATTAAGGGCATATATGCAAAACCAATGGCCAATATTATTCTCAATGGAGAGAGACTCAAATCATTCCCCTTGCCAGTGGAAACAAGGCAAGGATGTCCTCCACTCCTATTCAACATTATATTTGAATTTCTAGCCAAGGCAATAAGGCAAGAAAAGTAAATAAAACACATCCAAATTGATAGGGAAGAGTTAGTACTCTCTGCAGATGACATGATCCTATACATAGGGAATCCCAGAGAGTCAGCAAGAATACTACTGGAACTAATTGAAATATTAATCAAAGTGGCAGAGTATAAGATCATCATATAAAACTCAGTCAGACTTCTCGACATTAGCAAAGACATCCATGAAAAGGAAATAGGGAAATTATACCATTTAAAATAGCTGCCAAAAAGATAAAATATTTATGAATAAATCTTACCAGACACAAATGAACAATACAAAAAAAAAAAAAAAAACTTTCAAAACACTATTACATACAAGAAATTAAGAGAACTACATAAATGGAAGAACATACCATGCTTATGGATAGGAGTTTTCAACATTGTGAAAATGTCCATACCACCCAAAGCAATCTATAGGTACAGTGCAATCCTGATCCAGATTCCATCAACATTTTTTGAGGAAATGGAAAAGCCAATCACTAATTTTGTATGGAAAGAAAAGATCTCAGAAAAGCAAAGCTCTAATGAAAAAGAAGAAGAAAGTAGGGGTCTCACACATCTTGATTTCAAAACCTACTATACAGCCACAATAGTCAAAACAGTCTGGTATTGCTGTGATTCATAGACCAATGGGACAGAATTGAGAACCCAGAAAAAGATCCATCCACTTATGGAGTCTGGTGGGACCCCCAAGACTATGGCCCTGGAATACCTTTCGGGCCTGGGATGTAACTCACTCCCAAGGATTGGCTCTTAGCCCACAGTAGAAAGACATACATGCAGAACACTTAACCCAGGGTGAGAACCCGCCTACTCTACAGAGATGCACTCCTTGGAGCAATCAGCCATGGGCACCAGAGGTGCACCATTCACATAAAAGAAAAGCTGGACAGATAGGAGTGCATATCTAAGAAGGACGGGGGGGTCACAAGGAAGGGAGGGGAGGAGAGTAGATTAAAGTTGGGGATGGTAATTGTGGAGCGAAATAAAATATGCACGAACTATTGAATGTAAAACAAATTTTGCTCTGTAAATTTGCACACAAAGTACCCCCCACCACCACACACACAAAGATCCATCCACCTATGAACAGCTGATCTTCGACAAAGGGTTGGAATCCATTAAATGGGGAAAAGACAGTTTCTTTAACAAATTGTCCTGGATATCCATTGCAGAAAAATGAAACAAGATCCATACCTCACACCATATACAAAAGATCAAGACTGATCAAAGACCTAAATGTAAAATCTAAATTTATAAAGATCATCAAAGAAAAAATAGGGGCAAATTTAAGGGCCCTAATTTATAACATAAACAGACTATCAAACATAACCAAAAGTGCACAAACAGGAGAAGATTAACTAGATGACTGGAGACCTTCTAAAAATTAAATTCTATGTGATCAAAAAAGACTTCTCCAGAAGAATGAAAATAGAACATATAGATTTGAAAAAATATTTTGCAATGACATATTTGATAAGAGACTTAGCTCTAAAATTTATAGAAAACTTCAACACTTCAACATCAAAAAGAAACAATCCAAATAAAGATGGGCAGAGGACATGAACAGACACTTAACTAAAGATATTCAGGTGGCTAACAAATACATGAAGAAATGCTTGTGATCAATAGCCATTAGAGAGATGCAAATCAAACCAACAATGAAATTTCATCTCATCACAGCAATAATAGGGAAGTTCAACAAGACAGAAAACAACATAAGCTGGCAATGGTGGGAGAAGACAGGAACCCTCATACACCCCTGGTGGGACTGTAAAACGGTGCTACCACTATGGAAAATGGTACAGGCACTTTCTTAAAAAGTTGGAAATAGAAATACCATATGATCTAGCAATCTCACTAGTAGGAATACATCTTAAAGAAGTGAAAGCCAGGACATGAACAGATTTATGCACAAGCAAGTTCATCAAGTGCTCATCAATGAATGAATGAATAAACAAACTATGGTACATACACACAATGGAATATTGTGCAACATTAAAGAATATGTGACACATATTCTTGACACATGGATGAACTTGGAGGACATTATGCTGAGTAAAATAAGTCAATCACAAAAGGACAAATATTGAATGAGTCCACTATTATAAAAAAGTCAAGGAAATGTTTACACATGGAAAGAAACATTCTTTGATGGTTACCAAGGATTGTGAGGAGAGGGAAAATCAGTAACTGGTAAGAGACAGGTATTAATTTGAGTGAAGGGAAAGAAAATACTGGATGACCAGGACAATATCACTAAGGAAAAGGAAGACATTGAGAGGTGCACAAGAGTTGCAGACAACAAAGGTAAACATTATATACACAATCCTGCTTTCTCAGTGACAAAAAATGTTAACCTACCAATGGATACATAAGTAGACATGCAACATGATCAGGTATGTGTAGGTGAATGGGACTACATTCAAGATCATATATAGGTTTGGTAAACAGTATTTCTGCATACATAATTTGTGAAAATGTCCACTGATATAATAGAGCTAATGGGACAAAGTTACGCTACCTTCTTTGCTATAACCAAACACCTAGAGGGAGTGGGTCACTGGGCCTGTGGAGTCAGGATCATATTCACCGGGACTTCAAGGTCAATTGGCATACTTAATATAATACACAAAAACATTGTTCTACATCCTACTTTAGTGAGTAGCCACTGTTGTCTTAAAAGCTTGTGTGTGGCCATCTAAGGAGCAACTATTGGTCTCTCCTCATATGGAGCAAAGAAGAGTGGAGAAAGATGCATGGAAACAAAAGGACTAATGGACTACAGAACCTTAGTGTCCATAAATCTGGGACCAGAACTAGATGGTGCCTGGCTACAACTTCTGATTGCTCTGAAAAGGATCATAATAGAAAGTCCTGGATAGACTGGGAGAAAAATATGGAACAAAACTTAAAATCATAAAAAGCTCAGGCTTACTGGTCTGATAGAGACTGATGGAACACCTAAGACTATGGCCCTTAGACAACCTTCAAACCAGGAACCGAACCCTTGTGGCTCAACTTTCAGCCAAATGATAGACAGGCCCATAGGGTAAATGGTAATACCAGGGAGGTATGCACTAATTCAAGTAATTAACCATAGATATCAAAAGAGCAATATTTGCCCAAAGAAGGCAGGAAGGGATAAGAAAGAAAGATGAAGGAAATGGTAACCACAAGGAGGAAGTGGGAACAGTGTTGTTACATTGTGGGAATTGCAATCAATGTCCTGGAACAAAATGTGTATGAGTTGTTGAATGGAAAACCAATTTACTCTGTAAACTTTCAGCTAAATCACACTACAATTAAATAATAATAATAATAAAATACAAATAAATCATTGACCTGAATGCTAGAGGAATAAGTTTACTTTTAGTCTAGTTTTCTTTTACCCATTAAAGATGAGACCGAGCCTTGAGGACAAGAAGAGGAAATGGGGGTTATTGCAATTGAAGACAAATGGGACAGTAAAGAAAAAGAGGCAACTCTTTTGAAGCAGAGGACCAGGGACCAAAGTAGAAGTGAGTCAGAGCACTGAAGCCTGGATTTCCTCCCCACCTTACCAGTTTATCGCTTTCAGACAATCTGCTGTACAGCAGTCCTGTAATCCAGATAAGCAGAGGGCTGTGGAAGTGGATACTGTGTGGGGGAGTGGGAACATGAAATCACTGTATCCTTATCAAGATAGAAGCCAGCTGAACCACTGAGGAATTTACTTCAGAGAAAGGACAGTGTGGTCCTATTTCTATTGGTGATATATATTGAGTTAGATTTAATAACTTCTCGGTTTGAAATTCTCCAATGGCTTCTCATTTGCACAGAGTAAAGCTCAAATCTTTATTCTAGCCCAAAAGGCCCTCTGTGAACTTGTCTCTGATAACTTTTCTGGCTTCATCTCAATGGAAGGGTCAGTCTGAGCAAAGCCTGCCATCTTTCCCTGTGACCCATGAAAGACCTTATACTTTGGGACAGATGTGTTGGCCTGGCTTCTAGGATGAGATAAGAGCATAAGCTGACTCCTTTTACTGGGGCATCTTGACCCAAATCCTACTGCATGGCAGCTGGTGGCCAATCAGAACATTCTTCCCCTATTACCCTGAGCAAATGTCCACATTCCCAGGAACTATTTACCTCAACATGTGCATTAAATGGAAACCTGGCTAACACCACTGCTGTATCTTTTCCTAGAAGATAGAGAATGGGATCCTTCTCCTGTAGCATGAGCAGGATGTATACAAACAGTCTCCCTATGTCAGCTGTGGAGTAGGACCTGCTGGTCATGGGGCCCATGTTCATTATTGAAGTTCACAGTTCTTCGTCTCTTCCCTATGTGAGTAAAGTGTTTCTTTTCTATGCGAGTAAAGCATTGTTACATCCAAGCCCTGTGACTGAGTTGCATCTTTCTTGGCAATAAAGAAGCCCACAAATTATGAAGTAGGTTATTATCATCAATGTGATGAGATATATCTCCTGAAGGTGGTAACAGGTGCCACTTACCCAACAATCTTTAATCATGCTCTACATGGATTACTCTTCTCTGCATAATGGACTCCCTGGTGTTCTAACATTCCATCAATTTTGTCCTCATAACTTTGCATATGCACATGTTTCCTGGAATGCTATTCCCACAAACCTTCACATAGCTCATTCTCTCCTTTCTACAGTCATCTTCCCCAAAGTCACCTTATCAGAAAGGTGTTACCTGACCGTGGTATTTAAGAGTACAACCACGTAATGATTACACAATTTGGCTATTTTAACTGATATCCCTAAGGTGTTCAATAGAGAAAAAAAAGAACAAAATGATGAATAGAGTGATATATACAATTTTACAACAAAAACAACCAAATAAAAAAAAGCTGCAGTTGTTGATATTTCTTATTCTTAGGAGCTGTCCTGAAGGTGCGCGGTAATGTACCAAACAGTGTTTCTTTGCTATTCATAAGGTTTTCCCTGGCCAATTCTTTGAGAAGTGGACGGCCTCTTCCTTCTTCCTAGTCTGTCTCAGTCTTTAAGGTGGGCTGTTACCTGTGCACCAGGTGCATTTTGCTGGGTTTTAAACACCAGAGGCTCAGCCTCAAAACTCATGTTTACATGTCACCACAGTAGGACAAACTGACAGACAAGTTTGTCTTGCTGTTGGAGACCTCTCGTATCACCCCCACCTGAGTCCCTGTGGCTGACTGTTTCTCTGTCTGGCTTCCTGGCTTTTAATCCCCTTTCTCCTGTTCTTCTGGCCTGCTGCTTTGGGCATCCCTGTGTTGTCTCTCCTCACCTGTAACCCTGGGGTTACCAAAAAGAACTTTCAGGAAGTGGCATATGATCTGGAACCAATGGTAATGAAGGAAGAAGTCAAAGCTGCAATGAAAGAACTGGTGAAGAACAAGGCTCTGGGAATTGATGGCATACCGATTGAGATATTTCAATGAACAGATGCCCCATTGGAGGCACTCACTCAGTTATGCCAAGAGATTTGGAAGACAGCTACCTGGCCAACTGACTGGAAGAGATCCATATTTGTGCCCATTCCAAAGAAAGGTGATCCCACAGAATGTGGAAATTATAGAACAATATCATTAATATCACATGCAAGTAAGATCTTACTGAAGATAATTCAGAAACGTTTGTAGCAGTATATTGACAGAGAACTTCCAGAGGTTCAAGCCAGATTCAGAAGAGGACGTGGAACAAGGGATATCATAGGTGTTGTCAGATGGATCTTGGCTCAAGGCAAAGAATACCAGAAAGGTGTTTACTTGTGTTTTATTGACTATGCAAAGGCATTTGATTGTGTGGATCATGACAAATTATGGATAACATTGAGAAGAATGGGAATTCCCAAGAACTTGATTGTACTCATGAGGAATCTGTACCTTGACCAGGAGGCTGTTGTTCGAACAGAACAAGGGGACACTACATGGTTTAAAATCAAGAAGGGAGTGCGTCAGGGTTGTATCCTTTCTCCACACTTATTCAATCTATATGCTGAGCAAATAATCCGAGAAGCTGGACTATATGAAGAAAAACGTGGTATCAGGATTGGAGGAAGAGTCATTAGCAACCTGAGATATGCAGATGATACAACTTTGCTTGCTGAAAGTGAGGATGACTTAAGGCACCTACTGATGAAGGTTGAAGAATACAGTCTTCAGTATGGATTACATCTCAATATAAAGAAAACAAAAATCCTCACAACTGGACCAATGAGCAGAATCACAATAAATGGAGAGAAGATTGAGGTTGTCAAGGAATTCACATTGCTTGGTTCTACAATCGATGCCAACGGAAGCAGCAGTCAGGACATTAGACGACGTGTAGCATTGGGAAAGTCAACTGCGAAGGAACTCTTTCAAGTGATAAGGAGCAAGGATATCTCCTTGAGGACTAAGGTGCGCCTGACACAAGCCATGATATTTCCAATCACCTTGTATGCATGTGAGAGCTGGACAATGAATAGGGAAGACCGAAGAAGAGTTGATGCTTTTGAGTTGTGGTGCTGGCGAAGAATGCTGAAAGTACCATGGACTGCTAAAAGAACTAACAGATCTGTCCTGGAGGAAGTGCAGCCAGAATGCTCCTTGGAAGCAAGAATGGCCAGACTTCGTCTCACCTATTTTGGTCATGTTGTAAGAAGGGACCATTCCCTGGAGAAGAATGTCATGTTTGGTAGGGTGGAGGGTCGACAAAAGAGGGGGAGGCCTTCAACAAGATAGATTGACACGGTGGCTACAATGATGGGCTCAAGTATAGCAGGGATTGTGGGGCTGGCGCGGGATCGGGCAGTGTTTTGTTCTGCTTGCATGGGGTCATTATGAGTTGGAAACGACTCGACGGCACTTAACAACAACAACAAGGAGCTGTCCAGTAGATTATGACTCACAGTGACCTTATGCACAGCAAAAATAAACACTGCCCAATCCAGCACCATCCTCACAATTGTTGCTATGTTTGAGCCAACTGTTGCAGCCACTGTGTCAATCTATGTTACTGAAGCCCCTCCTTTTTCTTTTTTTTTTTTTGCTGGCCCTATGCTTTACCAAACATGATGTTCTTCTCCAGGGACTAGTCCCTCTGATAGCATGTCCAAAGTATATGAGATGAATCTTCTTAATCCTCACTTTGAAGGAGCATTCTGGCTGTACTTCTTCCAAGACAGATTTGTTTGTGCTTCTAGCAGTCCATGGTAAAATCAGTATTCTTCACCAACATCATAATTCTAAGGAATCCATTCTTCAGTCTTCCTTATTCATTGTTTAGCTTTTACATGCACATGAGGTGAGTAAAAATAGCACAACTTGGGTCAGGCACACCTTAGTCCTCAAAGTGACATCTTTGCTTCTTAACATTTTAAAGAGGTCTTTTGCAGAACTATGTGCAAAGCAATACATAGTTGTTGTTGTTTTTATTTAATTTTTGAATTGTGCTTTGGGTGAAAAATTTGCAAAGCATATTTGTTTTACATTGAGCAGTTCACGCGCCTTTGATTTCACAGCCCTGATTACAATCCCCAACCATAAAAAAAACTCTCCTCCCCTCTCCTCCCTGTGACTACCCCCTCTTTGTCTCTTCCCATCTGTCCAGCTTTCCCTCTATGTGAATGCTTTCCCTCTGATGTCTCATAGTTGATTGATTTAAAGGGTACATCTCCCTAGGGTAGGTGGGTGCATCTGCCTGGGCTCTATGTTCTTCATGTAGGGCTTTCTATTGTTGGGCTGAGAGCCATTCGATGGAAGTAAGTCCATTTCTAGGTCTGAACAATAACCTGGGGCCATAGTCGCAGAGGTTCCACCAATCTCTATCCTACCAGTACTTGTGGTTAATTTCATGTTTTTCAATTTTGTTCCACATTTTTTTTCTCCCACTCTAATCAGGATCTCCAATTTTGATCCCTTCCTGAGTGGTTGGCATTGGTAGCTGGGCACCATCTAGTTCTTCTGGTCTCAGAAGGTTGAAGTCCTCATGGTCCATTGTATCTTTGTACCAATTGTTTCCAAATGACTTTGATTTTCTTCACTCTTCTTTGCTCCAGATAAGAGGAGACCAATAGATGCATCTTAGATGGTTGCTCGAAAGCTGTTAAGACCCCAGTTACTACTCTCCAAAGTAGGATGTAGAACAAGATTTTTACATACTATGTTGTTCAAACCCACCAGCAACTCCTCGGAAGGAAGGAAGGGCAATCCTACTTCCGTAGTGATACTGCCTCAGAAACCCAAGGAGGGGTCGCTATGAGTCGGGGCCGACTTGACGGCACATAACAACAACAACAACAATGTTGTGCCAATGGAGCATAATGTCTCCAGTGATTCTCTCTCTCAAGGTGTTTGGTTGTTTCTGAGAAGCTATTTCAACCCTGTCCTCTGTTAATTCTGTAGTGTATGTGGATAATTTTGTAGCACAAATACATATGTAAGATTATCTTCAGCCAAATCTATCCTTGGTCTTGGGTATATTCCTGTTCACCTACCCCCTTCTCACCTGTCTATGCATTTACCCATTGCCTACTGTTTGGTATCACTGATAATTCAGTATTATGCATGTAATAGTATTTGCCTCTATTGTCTATATCTTTTGGGCACATTTCTGTGTCTCACCTTTCTCCATTGTCACCATGTTAGTCACAGACTCTTTCCATACCACCCTTCCATTCACCCAAATCAACATGAGACCTCCAACTAGTACAAAAATTTCCCTACCTTTCCCTCCCAACCCTGGTAACCAACAAAGAGAATTTCCTTCCCAGAGTAAACCTGTTTGACTTTTTACTATAATGGACTTAAACAATATTTGTCCTTCTGTGATTATTTCATTCAGCATAATGTCCTCCAGATTCATCCACATTGTGAGATGATTTATGTATTCTTTATTGTTCTTTAATGTTGCATAGATTCCATTGTGTGGATGTACCATAGTTTGGTTATCCATTCATCTGTTGATGGGCATTTAGGATGTTTACATCTCTTTGCTATAGTGAATTGTGCCAAGATGAACATGGGTGTGCATATATTCCTAGTAATGGAATTGCTGGACCAAATGGCATCTCTATTTTCAGTTTTTGAAGGAAATGACATACCATTTTCAACAGTGGCTATACTGTTTTTCAGTCCCACCAGCAGTGTATGAGAGTTCCAATTTCTCTACATCCTTGCCAGCATTTGTTATTTTCTGTCTTGTTGAACTTAGCTAGTGATTGTGAGCATTTCCTCATGTGTTTGTTGGCCACCTGTAAATTTTCTTTACTGAAGTGTGTGTTCATGTCCTTTGCCCATTTTTGAGTTGGATTGTTTGTCCTTTTGGTGTTGAGGTGTTGAATATTCTGTTAATTTTGGAGATAAGGCCCTTGACAGGTATGTTGTTGTTGTTGTTATGTGCTGTCTAGTCAGACCCAACTCATAGTGACCCTCCTTGGGTTTCTGAGGTGGTATCACTATGGAAGTAGATTGGCCAAACTTCCTTCTGAGGAGTGGCTGGTGGGTTTGAAACACCAGCCTTCTGGTTAACAGTCAAGTGCCCTAGGCACTATGCTAGTAAAATATTATTTTTCCCAATCTGTAGGTTCTCTTTTTACTCTTTTGAAGAAGTCTTTTGATGCACATAAGAATTTAATTTGTAAAAGGTCCCAGTCATCTAGTTTCTTTTCTGCTTCTTGTGCACTTTGGGTTTTGCTTGATGGTCTATTTATGTTGTAAATTAGGGCCCTTAGAGTTGCCCCTATTTTATCTTTGATGAACTTTATAGTTTTGGGTTTTACATTTAATGCTTCGATTCAACTTAAGTTTGTTTTTGTGTATGGGGTGAAGTATGGGTCTTGTTTCATTATTTTACAAGAGGATATCCAATTTTGCCATCACTATTAGCATAGTGGCTAAGGCACTTGACTGCTAACCAGAAGGCTGGCGGTTCAAACCCACCAGCCACTCCTCGGAAGGAAGGTTGGGCAATCCTACTTCCGTAGTGATACTGCCTCGGAAACCCAAGGAGGGGTCGCTATGAGTCAGGGCTGACTCGACGGCACATAACAACAACAACAACAACAACATTTGTTAAAGAGGCTATCTCTAACTCATTTAATGGGTTGTGGCCCTATGTCAAAGATCAGCTGTCTTTAGATGGATGGGTCTATTTCTGGGTTTTCAATTCTGTTCCATCAGTCAATATGCCTATCATTGTACCAATACAACACTGTTTTGACTACTGTGACTGTATAGTAGCTTTTGAGATCCAAGAGTGTGAGCCCTCCTACTTTGTTTTTCTACTTCAGCAATGCTTAGCTTATCCAAGGTCTCTTTCCTTTCCATACGAACTTAGTGACTGTTTTTTCCATCCTTAAAGAATGTTGATGGAAACTGGATCAGGATTGCATTAAATGCATACATTGCTTTGGGTAGTATTGACATTTTCACAATATTCAGTCTTCCTATCCATGAACATGGTATGTGTTTCCATTTATGTATATCTCTTGTAGTTTCTTAAGTCATGTTTTATAGTTTTCTTTGTATAGGACTTTTGTGTCCCTGGTTAGATTTATGACTAAGCATTTTATCTTTTTGGTAGCTATTATAAATGGAATAGTTTTCCTGACTTCCTTTTCAGAAGTCTCTTTGTAGATGTTGAGGAACCCAACTGATTTTTGTATGTCAACTTTGTATCCTGCCACTTTGCTGAACGTTTCTGTTAGTTACAATAGTTTTTTTTTTTTTTTTTTTCTGAGTCTCTTGGGTTTTCTATGTATAGGATCATGCCACCTGGGAATAGAGATAGCTTTACTACTTCTTTGACAATTTGGATGTCTTTTATCTCTCTTTCTTGCTTTATTGCCCTGGCTAGGTCTTCTGATACTATGTTAAAAAGAACTGGGGATAGAGGGCATCCTGGTCTGTTTCCCTTTTGCAAAAGGAATGCTTTTAGTCTTCCTCCATTGACAATAATGTTGAGTGTTGCTTTTGCACCTATGTCCTTTATTATGTTGAGGATTTTTCCTTCTATCCCTATTTTGCTGACAGTTTTAAACAGGAATAAGTGTTTGATTTTATCAAATGCCTTTTCTGTACCAACTGATATGAGCATATGCTCCTGTTGTTTTGTTTTATTTATGTGATGGTTTACATTGATTGTTTTTCTGATGTTGAATGATCCTTGCATATCTGGCATGAATCCCACTTGGTCATGATGTATTATTATTATTATTATTTTGATATGTTGGTGAATTCTGTTGGCTAGGATTTTGTTGAAGATTTTTGTTTCTATATTCTTGAGGGATATTGGTCTGTAGTTTTCCTTTTCAGTGGTGTCTTTGCCTAGTTTTGGTTTCAGGGTTATGCTTGCTCCATGGAATGAATTTGGCAGTATTCCATTATTTTCTATGTTCTGGGATAGTTTGAGTAGTATAGGTAT
This sequence comes from Orycteropus afer afer, assembly GCF_000298275.1. Lineage (NCBI taxonomy): Eukaryota > Metazoa > Chordata > Mammalia > Tubulidentata > Orycteropodidae > Orycteropus > Orycteropus afer. The sequence continues at coordinate 1,755,468 of NW_006921925.1, read as the reverse complement.
CAACTCTTCCCTAAATGTTTGGTAGAATTCTCTTGTGAAGCTGTCTGGTCCTGGACTTTTTTTGTATGTGGGGGGAGTTTGTTTTATGACCTGCTCCATTTCTTCTACTGTTATGGGTCTTATCAAGTATTCTATCCCAGACTGGGTTAGTTTAAGTAGGTGTTGTGTTTGTAGATGTTTGTCCATCTCTTCTAAGTTCTTAAATCTGTTGGAATATAATTCTTTCTAATATTCTGTTTTTATCTTTTTTATTTCAGTTTTTTCTGTGGTGACATCACTCTTTTCATTTATTATTTGTGTTATTTGCATATTCCCTTTCTTTTCCTTTGTTAAATTTGCCAGTGTTTTTTTGACTTTGTTAATCTTTTTGAACAAGGGACACTACATGGTTTAAAATCAGGAAGGGAGTGTGTCAGGGTTGTATCCTTTTGCCATACTTATTCAATCTATACGTTGAGCAAATAATCCAAGAAGCTGGACCATATGAAGAAAAATGTGGCATCAGGATTGGAGGAAGAATCATTAACAATCTGAGATATGCAGATGATACAACTTTGCTTGCTGAAAGTGAGGATGACTTGAGGCACTTACTGATGAAGGTTGAAGAATACAGTCTGCAGTATAGATT
>NW_006921925.1:1751990-1754430 GCF_000298275.1 Orycteropus afer afer | reverse complement strand
GAAAGTACCATGGACTGCTAAAAGAACTAACAGATCTGTCCTGGAGGAAGTGCAGCCAGAATGTTCCTTGGAAGCAAGAATGGCCAGACTTCATCACACCTATTTTGGTCATGTTGTCAGAAGGGACCATTCCTTGGAGAAGGATGTCATGCTTGGTAGGGTGGAGTGTTGACAAAAGAGGGGGTGGCCTTCAACGAGATGGATTGACATGGTGGCTGCGATGACGAGCTCAAGCATAGTAGGGATTGTGCAGCTGGCACGGGATCAGGCAGTGTTTCGTTCTGCTGTGCATGGGGTCACTATGAGTCAGAAACGACTTGACAGCACCTAACAACAACAATCTTTTAGAAGAACCTTCATCTCGTCTTTTTGATTTTCTTTATCTTTGTTTTGTTTTCTGCTTGATTTATTTCTGCTCTGATCTTTATTATTTCCTTCTGGATACTATAGGTTTCTTTTGTTGCTCTTTTTCTAATTGCTGGAGTTGTTGAGTTAAACTGTTGTTTTTAATTCTTTATTTTTTGATATGTGCATTTATGGCTGTACGTTGACCACTGAGTACTGCTTTTGCTGTGTCTGAAAGGTTTTGGTAAGTTGTATTTTCATTCTGACTTGTTTCCAGGATTTTTTTTTTTTTTAATTTCACACTTTATTTCTTCTGTTACCCAGTAGTTTTTGAGCAGTGTATTACTCAGCTTCCATATATTTTTCCCCCCCTTGGTCTTCCTATTATTGATTTCTAATTTTATAGCATTCTCATCCAAGAAGATAATTTTTAGTATTTCAGTGTTTTAAATTTATTGAGGCTTGTTTTGTGGCCTAACATATGATCTATTCTGGATAATGATCTATGTGCACTGGAGAAGAATGTTTATTATGCTTTTGCTGGATGGAATGTGCTTTATGTCTATGAGGTCAAGTTGGTTGACTGTGTTGTTGATTTCTTCTGTATCTTTGTTGATTTTTCTAGTTGTTCTGTCCTTCCTTGAAAGTGTTGTGTTAAAGTCTTCTACTACTATTGTAGAATTGTCTATTTTTCCTTTCAATTCAGTTAATATTTGTCTTATGTGTTTTGGAGCTCTTTCATTGGGTGCATAGATATTTATTATGGAAATGTCCTCTTGGTCAATTGACCCTTTTAACATCATGTAGTATCCTTCTTTGTCTCTTATGCTGATTTTCATCTTGAAGTCTGTTTTATCAGAAATTAATATGGCCACTCCTGATCTTTTATGGTTGCTATTAGCCTGATATATTTTTTCCACTCCTTGATTTTCAATTTATTTTTATCTTTACATCTAAGGTGGGACTCTTTTAGGCAGCATGGGACTTCTTCTCTATTCTGTCACTCACTTTCATTTGACTGGCACATTTAGTCCATTCACATTGAGTGTAATTAGTGACAGGTATGATTTGATTGCTGTCATGCTTTTGTGTTTCTTGTGCTTTTGGTGATTTCTTTGCTCCAAATATTTTTCTGTGCTGAGTTCATTTTGCTACCAAGGTTTTTTTCTCTTTTCTTTATTATTGTTGGTTTTGTGCTTACTAAGCCCTTGAAATTTTCTTCTTTCTTAGTTTGTTTAGGAGCATTGTTTATTTTCTTTGTGGTTATGCTGAAGTAATTCTTATCTCCCTATGTTTGACACAATCTGTTCTATAAAGACCCTGTCCTGTCTTCCTCTCCATTTGGAAGTTTGGTTATTAAAACTGTTATTCCCTCTATTTGCTTTGTTGCTGGTGTCATCTGCATAATGACTTCCCTATTGCTGTATGTACTTTTTTTTTTTTTTTTTGGTGAGCTTATTTTGAGAATCATTTTCTAGTTTTTTTCTAGGTAGTGGTGTCAAGTGTCTTGATTTTAATTTGTTGTTCTCTGTTGTGAGTTCACTATTTTAAGAACTCCTTTTAGCATTTTTGGTAGGGTTACTTGATTTTCACAAATTCCCTTAATTTCTGTTTGTCTGGAAATGTCTTGATTTCCACCTCATATTTGAGGAACAGTTCAGCAGGGTATATAATTCTTGGTTGACAATTTTTTTCCTTCAAAGTTTTGTATATGCCATCCTATTGTCTTCTTGCCTGGATGGTTTCTGCTGTAGGTGCACTGAAGAAGAACGTGTATAATGCTTTTGCTGGGTGGAATGCTCTGGATAATCTATGAGGTCAAGTTGGTTGATTGTGTTGTTGAGTTCTTCTGTATCTTTGTTGATTTGTCTGTTGTAGGTGACATTTTGCTTTTCCTGAGCTGTTCCTAAAATTCTTTCTTTGTCTTTGGTTTTGGGAAGTTTGATTATGATATGTCTTGGTGACTTTCTCTTGGGATCTATCCTGTATGGGGTTCATTGAGCTTCTTGGATGGATAATTATCCTACTTCATGGATATGGGGGATATTTTCTGTTAGCAAGTCTTCAACAATTTTCTCACTTTTTTTTTTTTTTT
>NW_006921925.1:1743400-1751510 GCF_000298275.1 Orycteropus afer afer | reverse complement strand
CCTTTTTTTTTTTTTGGTTGTTGTTTGATATGAGGTTGTCTGTTGTTTTCTGGATATTTTGAATTTGTTGTCTTTATTTGTTAGTCATATACTCATTTTTTCACCCTGATTTTATGTTTTACCATATCTGCAAGTGTGGAGCAGGTGTACTTCTTTGGTTATTAACTTAGCTGTTCTGTGTCATTCTCCAGCTTTCCCTGTGTTGGTGAAATTACTGGTGTGAATGCAGGTGCAGGTCTCTGTTCATCATGAAGAAGATTTGGCATTGGGACAAGCAGGTATTATCCGCCATCTGTCATTGATCATGTCATGCAAGAGCTATTGGTGTTACCTGTCCATTGGGTGAGGTGTTCTGTGTAGTAGCTATAGTTGACTAGTGATGGGTTAATATGTTCCTCCTATTGGATAAGGCAGGGGAGAAAAGAAAAATAAAGTGCCAAAAGTGAACCCCGGGGTGAAAAGACAGAGTTGTTTTCTGTGTTTAGTGCAAGGTAATTTAGTTGGCAATGCAGGCACGGGAAGGACAGCTTCCTCAGCTCCTGGCTTCATCTGGGGACTTCTCCCAAGGATGTTGCCCAGCCATCAATTAAATTCCAGCAGTTCAGACCTGACTGTCACTCCTGAGGACAAAGGGCCACCCTCTTCCATGTGGATCCATAAGTTGTGAATCTTAGGTCCCAGATCCAATCTGTGCTAAAATGGGTTGCTAAGAGCTGGACTCAAGCCCACTGCCATGTATTTGTTTGGGGGTTCTGTTTATTCAGAGATTTCGCCACTCCTTTCCATTCTCTGTGGCAGTTTAAGGGGGTCCTGTTCTGTTTCTCAATATGATCTTTGTCCCCACTCAAAGCACCAGCTCACTTTGAAAAACTCTCAATGTGGCTACAGAGTCTTTAATGCCTGTGCATTCCATGATGTGATCTTTTTTCCTTCCCTTCTTCCCAACCTCCTTTTATTTCTAATAAATCTTCTTTGGCTTAGCTGGCTGGGCAGGTCTCTTTATTTTTTTCCACTGACTTAACCTGCTTCATTTCACCACCTTCACTGCATCTAATACTTTATCTTCTCATAACTCCAATATCATTATTTGTATCTTCTTTACCTAGTTTCTCAACTTCTCTGTTGATAGAGGGACTAACCTTGTGGACTGTCAGTATGATGTCATGTTCCTACCTAAGCCCATTGTTTGATTTCTTGACTGCTGTTTCTATGGGCATTGATTGTAGATTCAAGTAAAATGATATCCTAGAGAACTTCAATATTTTCTCCATTTATCATGATGTAGCTTATGATCCAGTTTTGAGGATTTTTGTTTTCTTTATACTCAGGAGTAATCCATACTGATCTTCATCAGGAAGTGTTTCGAGTCCTCTTCATTTTCAGCAAACAAGTTTGGGTCTTTTGCATATCACAAGTTGTTAATGACTTTTCCTCTAATGCTGATGTTGCATTCTTCATATAGTCTAGCTTCTTGGATTATTTGTTCAACATACAGATTGAGTAAGTATGGGGAAAGAATACAACCCTGAATGTACACCTTTCTTGATTTAAACTATGCAGTATCCCTTTGTACTGTTCAAATGACTGGCTTTTGATCTATGTGCAGTTTCCACATGAGCACAATTAAATGTTGTGGAATTCCCATTCTTCACAATGTTATCTATAATTTGTTATGATCCACACAGTTGAATGTCTTTGCATAGTAAATAAAACACAGGTAAACATCTTTCTTGTATTCTTTGCTTTCAGCCAAGATCCATCTGACATCAGGAATGATATCTTGTCCATGTCCTCTTCTGAATCCAGCTTGGATTTCTGGAATTTCCCTGTCAATACACTGCTACAAACATTTTTTTTTTTTTTTAATTATCTTCAGTTAAATTCTACTTGTGTGTGAGAGTAATGGTATTGTTTGATAATTTCCACATTCTGTTGGATGACCTTTCTTTGGAAGGGACATAAATATCAGTCTCTTCTTGTTGGTTGTCCAGGTAGCTCTCTTCCAAGTTTCTTGGCATAGAGAAGTCAGTGCTTCCATTATTGCATCTATTTACCAAAACATCTCATTTCCTACAGGTTTTCCCTACTATCTGAAAGAACTGTGAAGCCCTTTGTAAGCCAAATTGTCATAAAGTGAAAAAACACTTACCACTAAATTACATAGGTAAATTGTGGATGTTCCCTGACCCAAAAATAACATAGTAAATCACACCAAATAACACATAAAAACCTAAAAGCTGGTATGATATGATAAATAAAGTAGAAATAACAGCTTAAATAAAGTAGAAATAACATATGCACAGAGTACTTCCTTGGAAAGGAGCTTGGAAACACGACTCTTGCTGCCCAGGGTTCACACTGCCTATTCAACACTCTCTGGGAAAAATTGCTGAGTGCCAGTTTCACTTTTTCCTTTTTTGTACTCATGAGGAACCTGTACATAGATCAGGAGGCTGTTGTTAAAACAGAACAAGGGATACTGCATGGTTTAAAATCAAGAAAGTAGTGCATCAGGGTTGTATCCTTTCACTATACTTATTCAATTTGTATGCTGAGCAAATTATTTGAGAAGCTCAATTATATGAAGAAGAACATGGCATCAGGATTGGAGGAAGACTCATTAACAATCTGTGATATGCAGATGACACAACTTTGCTTGCTGAAAGTGAGGATGACTTGAAGCACTTATTGATTAAGATTAAAACTATAGTCTGCAGTATCGATCACACCTCAATATAAAGAAAACAAAAATCCTCACAACTCCTCCAATAAACAGCTTCATGATGGATGGAGAAAAGATTGAAGGTGTCAAGGACTTCATATTACTTGGTTCTACAATCAACACCAATGGAAGCAGCAGTCAGGCCATCAGATGACATATTGCATTGGGAAAATCTGCTGCAAAAGACCTCTTTCAAGTGAGGAAGGGCAAAGATGTCTCCTTAAAGACTAAAGTGCACCTAACTCAAGCCATGGTATTTTCAATCACCTCATACACATGTGAGAGCTGGACAATGGATGAAGAAGACTGAAGAAGAGTTGATGCTTTTGAGTTGTGTTGTTGGGGAAGAATGCTGAGTACCATGGACTGCTAAAAGGACTAACAAATGTGTCCTGGAATAAGTGCAGCCAGAATGCTCCTTGGAAGCGAGAATGGCCAGACTTTATCTTGACTACTTTGGTCAGATTGTCAGAAGAAACCATTCCCTGGAGAAGAATATTATGCTTGGTAAAGTGGAAGGCCAACAAAAAAGGCGAAGGCCCTCAATGAGATGGATTGACACAGTGACTATAACAACGGGCTCAGGTATAGCAAGGATCATGAGGTTGCCACAGGACCAGGCAGTGTTTCGTTCTGCTCTGCATAGGGTTGCTGTGAGTCAGAGATGACTCAATGACACCTAACAACAGCAACAACAACAGTTTCACTTTTTGCCTTTTTTTGTAAAATTGAAAATTCTCTTCAGATTTCTTTCAGTTAGCAAAACCAGGTACTAATGTAGGTCTTTTTAATATTGAAGTGGTATAAAGTGAACTTTGGAAAAGCAGAGATTATCTGTATTCCATCAACTCTTGGAGTGTTGTATTGTGCCATTCTCTTTAGTGCAGCATAGACTTCTCCCTTCAGTTTCATTGATTCTTTTTTTTTTTTTTTGTATTTATATATTTTTTTATTTTTATTCAGCCATGAAGAAAAATGCATTCTGATATACACTGTAACAAGTTTCATTGATTCTTGATCATATACTACCACTTGAAATGGTAGGATGCCAACCAATTCTTTTTGTATAGTAACTGTGTATTCCTTGATCTTCTTTTGATGCTTCCTGTGTCATTTAATATTTTGCTCATATAATCCTTCAATATTGCAATTCGAGGCTTGAATTTTTTCTTTAGGTCTTTTAGCTTGAGAAATGCTGAATGTCTTCTTCTATTTTGGCCTTTGTACATTTCACTATAATACTTTGTTTTCTTGTGCTGCACTTTGAAATCTTCTGTTCAGCTTTTACTTCATCATTTCTTCTATTCCCTTAAGCTACTCTACATTGAAGAGCAAGTTTCAGAGCCTCTTCTGACATCCATTTTGGGCTTTTGTTCTTTCCTATCTTTTTAATGACCATTTGCTGTGTTCATGTATGGTGTCCTTGAGGTCATCCAATAACTCATCTAGTATTTTGTCATTAGTGTTCAATGAGTCAAATCTAGTTTAGAGATGGTCTCTGCTAACCTCAGTTGGGCTGTACACAAGGTCATACTTTGGCTACTGTGGACTTGCTTTAATTTTTATTTTGTTTTTCCCCTTTCCTCCCCAAGCCTTCTCCTCTGTCCTCTCCTTTTCTCCTGCCATTATAATTCCCTGCTCTATGCATCCTCCCAGCTGCTTTCTTTTTCTCTGTGAGGCTTACTAGGACTTTAGTCTACCTTGGTATAAGGAGACAGTAACTTTAGAAATGTGACTTCATTTACTATCATTTCTCAGTGAAGCAGACCAGGTTTAGAGGTCATCACTCAACCCCACCATTGTTCCTGTTGAGAGTGAAAATATTGATAGAAGATGAGTCTTCAAAGGACACCCAAGTTATCATTTGTTCATTCAGGAAATATTTATTTTTATGTAAGTTTCATAGTTCTTTTTTATTTCTCTCTTCTTTTTTTTTTTTTTTTTCTTTTTATTGCCTTCCCCTTCACCCATCTTGTTCATGAGGAATACTTGTCTATAATTTCCAGTGCCTTTTCCTGGCTTTGATTTCAGGATTATGCTTGCTTCATAAAATGAATTTAGGAGTAGTCCCTCCTTTTCTATATTCCAGAATAGTTTGAATAGAATTGGTGTCAAGTCTACTCTGAATGTTTGATAAAATCTGCCAATGAAACCATTGGGCCAGGACTTCTTCTTCTTCTTCTTCTTCTTTTTTTTTTTTTTAATGTTCTGTTCAATTTCTTCTTTTGTTATGAGTCTGTTCAAATTTTCTACCTCAATCTGTTCTGGTTTGAAGTTAGTATATTTCTAGAAATCTGTCCATTTCTTCTAGATTTTCAAATTTGTTAGAGTACAGTGTTGGATACTATCCTAATATTATCCTTTTTATTTTGTTTGGTTCTGTTATGATATTGTCATTTTTTGTTTCTTATCCATGGCTTATTTTAGTTTTCTGTAACTTCAACTTGAATTTGCATATGAGCAATTCATGATCTGTCCTGCTTTTGGCCCCTGTCCCTGTCCTGACTGATGATAGTCCATTGCCTATGTTCATAGATGTAGTGAATTTGATTTTGATGTCTGTTTGATTTTTGTGTCTTCGATCCAGTGAGGTCCATGTGTATACTTGCATTTATGTTTTTGAAAAAAAAAGTATTGTCAATGAGTGTGCTGTAGGCCTTGCAAAATTCTACCATGTGATCTCCAAAATTTTTTCTATCACCAAGGCCACATTTTCTAACTACTGATTTTTCTTGCTCATTTCCAACTTTTGCAATCAAATCACTTGTAATTGTCAATGCATCTTGATTACATGTTTGATCAATTTCAGACTGAAGAATTGGTAAAAAAAAAAAAAGTCTTCAATTTTTTCTTCTTTATCTTTCATGATTGGTACATAAATTTGAAAAACAGTAACATTAACTGGACTTACTTGTTGGTGTATAGTTAGTATCTTATTGACAGCATTATATTTCAGTATAGATCTTGAAATGTTCTTTTTGACAATGAGTAGGATGCTGTTCCTCTTCAATTTGTCATTGCCAGTGTAGTAGACCATGTGAGTATCTGATTCAAAATGGCCAGTATCAGTCTATTTCAGCTCACTGATGCTTAGGCTATCAATCATCAATCATTCCACTTTATTTCTGCCAAGTTTCAATTTCCCTTGATTCATACTTTATGCATTCCATGTTCCAATTACTAATGGATGTTTCCAGTTAGTCCTTCTCATTTTGAGTCTGCTAGTTTGTTGTGCTGTGATGGCTTCCATGTTGTTGTGATGATAGGATGTATTTCAAATACCAGCAGGGTCACCCATAGGGACAGGTTTCAGTGGAACATGAAGACTAAGACAGACAAGGAGGAAGGACCTGACTATCTACATCTGAAGTTAATTGACCAGTGAAAACTTCATGGATAGCAGCAGAATAGTGTCTGATGTGCTGGAAGACAAGCCTCTCAGGTTGAAGGCAATCAGAAAATGACTGGGAAAGGGCTGCCTCCTAAAGTAGAGTCGACCTTAATGATGTGGTTGGAGTAAAGCTTTCAGAGTCTTCATTTGGTGATGTGGCACAACTCAAAATTAAAAGAAACAGCTGTTGATACTACTTAGATATAAATAACACTTCATGAGATTAGTTTCCTTGGTTCGGTAGTCTAACAGCATGCTTTCTTATGAGCAGCCACTCAACATACAACAGATGATTTCTATTTGCCTGGAACAATAGAGGAAGAGGAGACCCAGGAATCAGAGGAGGAAATGGAATGCAGGTCTACTTGCCTCCATAAGCTACCTCTTTACTATGAGAGTAGAAGAAATGGATGGTTTCCATCTACCATTACTGGAGGTTTTGATCAAGGACCCAATAGATGAATCTTGATTAAAAGGAGAAAAAATGCACAACAGAACTTCAATTTCTTATGAAAACAAGACTTATGGATATATTGAAACTGGAGGAACCTCAAGATCTATTACTTGGTAGCAACTTTTAAACTTTCAACAGAAACTATCTAATGAAGTCATCTTTATACTAAAGAACAGATTAGCTCAATTAATAAAGAATGATTTGAGCATTTTGCTCTTTTGAATAATTATATGAGATCATATTGACAACATTAACTATACAGCACACATGTAATTGTGCTAAGTTAATTGGTGGTGAAATAATATGGGCAGAGACAGTGAGAATAGTGACTCAATGTGCAACTATTACCATTGAACTATACAGGTGAAAATTGTTGAAAAAGTATATATTTTATTGTGTATATGTTCATCAAGTAAAAAAATTGCAACCACATCCCTCACTCTTGATCCTCTTTACTCTGATTTTCTGCCTCACACTTCTCACCACTGATACATTGTCTTAACCTTGGTTCTCCAGAAGAGCAAAACCATTGAAGTGTATAGAAGGATAGATAGACATACAGATGATAGATAGATAGATAGATAGATAGACAGATAGATGATAGAGAAATTTACTTCAAGAAAATGGTTAATTCAACCCACACCTGTGGCTTCCAGCCAAACAAAAGACAGGCATATGAGTTGAACATTTACCTGAGTAGATACACTCCTTGGAGAGAACAATCATGGGAGAAAGAAGGGCTGTTTGTGCACAGGGAGACAGCTCAGAGGGCAGGGTGCATGGAGGGACAGACACAGGGAAGAGGTGACTATCAGAAGAAAGTGGGAGGGGAGCTGTTGCATTGTGGTGAATTGTGGTCAGTGTTATGAGACAAAGCGTATGTGAACTGGTGTATGGAAAGTGAATTTGCTCTGTAAATTTTCACCCAAATAACAATAAAAAATAATAATAATGATGGAAAAAAAATAAAATTGCAAAAAAAAAAAGGAAAGAAAGAAAGAAAATGGTTCATTCAATTGTGGGAGCTGGCAAGTCCCAAATTCATAGGTCAGACTACAGGTTGATGACCTCTCCTAGCTCACATAGTGGCAGAGGCTGACAAATCCAAATCACGTAGGTCCAGTAGAGGCTGGAGACCTCTATTGGCTATGTCCCAAGAGCCTGAGGTTAGATTCTCAGGAGATTGCAGGGTCAAGGAGAGAATAGAATTTTGCCAGAACATCCATTCACATACTGGATGCAGGCCACACCTCAAAGGAAACTCCCCTTTCAACAGATTGGAAGCTCACATCAGATTACAAAATGGAAGGCGATTACGTAGTGTCTGCCAAACCGCTGACAATCAACTTAGCCAAGTTGACACGTAACATTAACTGTCGAGGTGGGGCAAGATGGCGGACTAGGCAGAAGGATTGCACAGACCCTCTTCAACAAAGAAAGGGAAACAAATTAACACAGACACAGAAGATAATCTTGGACCCCTGAGCCTTGAAGGAAAGGATGCAGAATTGGACTAAACCCCAACTAGCAGAAGAATTTGCAT
>NW_006921925.1:1722976-1735900 GCF_000298275.1 Orycteropus afer afer | reverse complement strand
TGGACACTGGGAGGAGGTAACTATGGGGAGGAAGTGGGAGGGGAGCTGCTGCATTGTAAATTTTGGTCAATGACATGAGACAAGGTATATGTGAACTGCTGTATGAAAAGTGAATTTACTCTGTAAATCTTCACCCAAATCCTAAAAAAACACCAACAAAAAAAAAACATTAACTGTCATATCACGTATTAATTTATGTACTTACTTTGTAAAAATTCTGTCCTCACTAGAATTTAAGTTCATGGAAGGAAGGCTTTTGTCTGTTTTTTTAGGCAATAGAGGAAGAAGAGACCCAGGAGTCAGAGGAAATGGAATGCAGGTCTACTTGCCTCCTTAAGCTACCTCTTTACTAAGAGATTAGAAGAAATAGATGGTTTTCATCTACCATTACTGGATGTTTTGATCAAGGACCTAATAGATAAATCTTGATTAAAAGATTTTCAGCATCTATACCAGTGCTTAACTTTTAATAAATGCTCAAAAAATATATTTACTAAAAGAAAGAAACAATGAAAAGTGCCATTTACCTGTTTCATGTGTTGTCATTAAAATATCTTAAGTATCTCTTTAACTCTGTGTTGTGCTACTCCCCAAGATATTCTCCATACTTTCCTATACAGATGCAAGATACAGTCCAATTCCTGGTATGACCTGAACTTGGGTAAATTACACACCCTTTTCTGTTGTTACTTTTACACCTCTGTCATATATTACAGCCACACTGAGAAGTTTGCTGCACCTCTGTACATCATTCCAAGCTCCATTTTCACTGCTGGAGATGTCGCTAGCCCTGTTGCCAATGTGGCAAACTCTTTCTTGTCATTTAAGGTGAGGATATACTGCCATTTACTTTATGAAATCTTCTCCAAAAACCTTAATGCTAAGCTAGTACACTATACCAATGATCAGGAAGATGTTTATGTTATACATAAAGTAACCATGAGTAGGAGTCCAGGTGATATCTGTTAATGTATAATAATAAGTACCCTACATTTTTCTCTATCTTTATATCCTGAGTACCTAGCACATTTTCTGACATGTAATTCACACATTTTGAGACATTGATGGTGAACTAACCTCCCGTGCTTTCATAAAACATCGTCATAATGCCTCTGGCAAACTTTATTATAATAATTATCAGATACACCTGAAATTATTGATTTCCATGGCTACCTCCCTCACTAGGTTATGAGCTACTCAAAGATAGGGAATACATATCTTAATCATTTTCACATCTTTTGAATACCCATAATAGTGTTAAAAAAATAGACAAATGAATAAGGGCACCCATGAGTTGAGAGTGCATCTATAAGTATGAATTTATTGGTAACTCATCTGAATTAGCTTCTTCTGGCTACTCCTGAGAATGGTTAAGAGCCTCATTGGAAATACACATAACATTTGCTATTCAAATTATTGCTTTGGCTTGATTATGCATTTCAACTGCTTAACAAATGACACAAATAAAGCTACAATCAGTCAGTCTGTCATACTACGAAGTCAAAAATTGCATTCTTAGCCCCAACCAGTTATTTCAGGAAAGTGGAAGTGAATAACCCCATCACTGAAAATCAACCTTTTCTTCCTAAGGAGAGATATCTATGTGCCAGCTACATAAATTAAGAGCAAAATATTGTTACAATACATTTCAAGATCATGAATCATTCTTCATTTATGTTACTCCAGATATTTAATTTTTATAATGAATTAGTTTTGTGAGAATCCTGACTGATTTTATTTGCCTTTTTGGAAAGAATAGGGGATTCCTGTAAGAGCATTTATTTGCTCCACTTTTTAATTTTTCTCCAGAGAAAATTCACATGGATCATTTTGATCCTGATGCAGGAACAACAGGTGGCATGCTCATTTATATTTAGAGTTCTTGGTTTCATACCTTGAAAGCCAGCACATGGTCATGTGTTCATGTCCAAATACACCGGGCAGCTGCATTCACAAAACACATTTACTTGGACTGTTGCCCGTAGTCCAGTGGATTATAAATTTGCAACCAGAAAGGCCTGAATAAGGTTGTAACCTCTTGATGGATTGTGTGATTCTTTTAAGAGCTTTAAGAGTCAATTTCATACTCAGAAAAGAGGACTCTGAGGACTAATTTAAAAGGTCAGATAGGGAGTGATTGTCTAACCTTTCCCTATCAATTTGCTTACAAGGAATCCCACTTCAATCCTGGGTGTTTTGCCTTAGTTTTTGCACTGGTTTATTCTTAAATAATAAAAAAGATAACAATATGTTAATGGTTTTGTCTCAAGATGTTAAACATAGCTGTGGTATAGTTACATGACAGTGAGTGTTCTTAAGAACAAAACAAAACAAAAAGCCCACTGCCAACGAGTTGATTCCAACACATAGTGTATCTATAGGACAAAGTAGAACTGCCCCATAGGATTTCTCAGGCTGTGAAACAGACTGCCTCATCTTTCTACCATGGAGTGGCTGGTAGGCTTGAAATTCTGATCTATTTCATTAGTAGCTGAATGCATTAACCACATACCACCAAGCTCCTCAAAAAAAAAAAAAGAAAAGGAAAAGAAAAAGAAAAACAAAAGCAAACAACAACAAAAATCCAGACAAGGGAAAGGCTCATTTCACAGGATTTAGAGCCATACAATCTGACATTATAATGAAATGAATCAAAACTTGTGCTATGGGGATCTCACAAAATAACTCTCTTCTCTCAAGCTCTCATGGCTTCATCCTCCTGTTCTCCTCCTCTTGTGCTGTCTTCAGCATCCTTACCTCTTGTCTTTGCTCTCTTGGTAGGAATTGTTGTCAGCTGTCAAGTTGGACTCCAACTTATGGCGATTTCATGCACAAGGGAACAAAATTCTGCTTAGTCTTTCACCATTCCTATGTTCAGTTGCAGACTGGATCATTTGATCCATAGGGTTTTCACTGGCTCCTTTTGGAAGTATATTGCCAGTCCTTTCGTCCTATTACATCTTATTCTGAAAGCTCCCCTGAAACCTGTTCATCATAGTTATTCCAGGGTTAGCTGGTGATATACCAAACTGTGCTGTTACTAAGTTGATAAAATACTGTATTGAACTGATAAAATTACAGGTTTTTTTCTAAGAAAACTTCCTTCAGACTCCTCATCAAGAAAGGAAACCACAAAGTCCAATATGCTGCCCAGAGATAGCACATCATGGATCTGACCCTTTTTACTTTCTTCAAGGGTCAAAATGGTCACTGGAACACTTGTTACCAACTCTTATGGGAGCTAAGGGGAGAGGCAGCCTTTGCACTGGAACGTTTGATGGAAGCTTGTGGATAAGTTGTGCTTGGCAAGTACATACTAGGATGCCAAGCATTCTGGGAGGAAACAGTCAGTAAGTCAAGTCAAAGTCCAAGGTCACCAAAAAAGACATGACTTAAACACAGGCATTGGATGGAACTATGCTTTATTACACAGAGAAGAGACAGAGCAAGGGGAGCTTCAGTAGTTATCACTGGTCCCTCATGGCTAGCTGATCTCATTCTGCAGCTCATGGTGTCTGGTGGTCTGCATGCAGCCCTCTTCCATGTTACAGTTGAAAGACTTTATTCCCTCTCTCCAGGGAACAGGTATAGAAATGGGTTTGGCCAAGTGCCATGTAACACACATTCTTAGCTAAGCAGTACAAAGACTGTGTATCTAGAACAGGCAAGAGTTTCCCTAATAAGCAAGAAGAAAAAACTGGGATAGAAGGAGACTCAGTTGTCAGTCATTATTACTGGTAATTTTCTGAGTCCAAGGCTTCAGGCTAAGTGGTCCAGGTAAAGGTAAGAAGGCCATGCAATGAAATGCTTTCTCATTTTTCCAGTGCTATATACAACACAAAACTCATTGGATTAAATTTTCCCATCCAAGTAGATGATTATTATCTTATAATTACTGCCACACTTTGTCACTGCTCCTTTTAGGGAAATCATCTCACCAAATTTGCTGTTAAAACACTCTAGCAACCAACCAGAAGGGGCAGTAAAATCTGCACTGAAATGCCTCTCTCTGTATGTCTAGGCCTTAGAAATGTTATTTTTTTCTCTGCACAGTATTTGACCTTTAAGATTTTCATCTAAACACGTATCAATGAAGTGTATATCAATACACAATCCTCAGTTAAGACAATTGTATATATTTTAACTTGAAGTCCTAGTTCCAATTGCTGTTGAGGCAACTCCAACTCATGGCAACACCATGTGTGTCAGAGTAGAACTGTGCTCCATAGGGTTTTTGATGATGGATTTTTAGGAAGTAAATTGTCAGACATTTCTGCTCAGGTACCTCTGGATGGACTTGAACCTCCAACCGTTTGGTTGCTACAGAAGTGAAAAGTCAAGATGTGGTTTTGAATTTTGTTATATGCAGCATATTTTCCAGTTAAAATCCACTGTAGGTCAAAATATTGTGCTCAAATAAAAGGTAGAGTGTTTTGGTTACCTAGTGCTGCTCTAACAGGAATATACCACAAATGGGAATGGTTGGAACAAACAGAAGTTTATTTTCTTACAATTTTGGAGGCTAGAAGTCTGAGTCCAAAGTCCAGCTCTAGGGCTGGGTGAAAACCCCTAAGTCTTGGGCTTCAGCTCTGCCTCCTGATCCTAGCCCATTGAAGCTGGAGGCTTTTTTTCACACTGATGGCTCCCAGCTTCTGAAGCTGACAAACCCAAGGTCAACAAGTAAAAAGGAACAGTCTAAATATTACCAAACAACATGGCAGGCCACTAATTCAAGTCCAGAAAAAGTCTCAAGATTGGCAGGGCATGGCAGGCTGCTGAACAACAACTTGGCTACAGGCGGGGTTCAAGTGTGCCAAAAGTTGGAGACCATTCCCAAAGCTTCACGTTATATATGGGAAGCAGACCACATCCCTAAAGCAGCTACTTAGCTGCTCACAGTAGATTCCAACATGGAGTTGATTACCAGTCTCATCATGGAGAACACTATATCCAGCTGCCCAGCCACTCAAAACCAGGCCCACCCAAATTGACACACAACCTTACCTACCACAGAGAGGAATTACATAAATCATAAATTATAGTAAAATCTGTCACAACAGAAAATGGCTTTACATTTTCTTGAAGAACTGGTCAGTATAGGCCCAAAGTGTTACTCATTGGCAAGAGTTTCAAAACAAGCATATATTGATACAACATTTCATGTCTACCTCCTCTCTGATTCTCTAATTTTCTTCAAAAAGAGACCTTATAAATGTAATAAACTCATATCCAAGTAAAAACAGGCTGACTATTCAAGTATCCTGATGGTCTCTGTAATTCTATGCCACAATCAAGGAGACCATAGAGGAAAACATTGATTAGTTATCAAGAGACACAACCAAAACCCCAACGAAAGATAGGTTCTGGTTGCTCTGATGTAATTACTGATGTGTATAATTAAATCATGTACAAACGCATTAAATATTTCAGCCAAGTCTGTTTTAAGTTGTTTTACCTCTTGAAAGACACTAATACAAAATGATTTTCTCAGGTAAATGAGATTTAGCTGTGTTTGTGAGGAAAGCAGACACAGCAGCTGCAGGTTTAATTAAATGTTTGCTTAACCATATAAAAAGACAGTGATATATCTTCATAGCATCTGGCAGCTTCGCCATCCTCCAGTCATTCTTTAATTAGCATGCTGGCGAATTTAATAGAAAATGACTTTAATTCAGGAGCAGATGGCTCTTCTGAGTGACAAGAGAAATGACAATTTTTGTCATATTTACTTCATGTGTAGTTTCTAGTCCGAGAGATCCCTTTGGAGCACAGGGCTGATGAGATCAGGGTTGAGTTTAGTATCTTCTGAATGCAAGCAGTTCTGATCCTTGTTCAGTTGAAAGAATCTGACTTGAGACCTTCCCAGAGATGATTCCTTTTGTTTCTCCCTGTTAATTTCTCATATTGAGTGCAGAGATTGTTGTTTTTATTAGCTGCCATTGAGTTGGGCCCAATGTATTGGTGATTCCATGGATTAGAACATTGTGTTCCATAGCATTTTCAATGACTGATTTTGGAAAGATCTCCAGGTCTTTCTTCCTACTCCATCTTTGTCTAGAAGCTTTGTTGAAACCTGTTCAGCATAATAGCAACATGAAAGCCCTCAATGACAAACGGACGGTAGCTTAGCATGAGGTGCATTTGGTTGAGAGCAAGAATTTTATCACTGACCAGTATGATAACATTAGGAAATGGGAGGACACTGAATTGTGCACATGAGAGATATACAACAGATGCTAATACCAACTGATGTGCCCACAACATTTTATTGCCATTAACACCAAACACCAGGCTACAGATAACACATAAATACATGAGATGATCAGACGGGGGTCAGTGAAGAGAAGTATACTCTAGACCAAGGATAGATTGAGCTGAGGCTAATGTTGCACAGACACCAGTGATACAAAATACCTGCAGTCCTTACAGAAATTATAGAAGACAGACACAGAGTAATCCCTCACAGACACCTAGACACTATGGAAGAGAGATCCAATAGATCTACCATCTCAGGACCATAGTACTGGGGGTCACCAGACTCAATTGTCACAAAAAAATACATAAAAGCCTTGCTCCACATCCTATATTGGTGAGTAGTGACTGAGATCTTAAAAGCTTTCAAGCAGCCATCTAAGATGCAGCTAATGGTCTCTTAGCACTAGAAGCAAAGAAGAATGCAAAAAAACAAACAAAAAACAAGGGCATGTGGAAGCAATCAGCCATAGGACATGATGGCCCTTGAGACCAGAAGAACTAGATAGTGCCCAGCTACCAATGCCAACCACTCAGGAAAGGATCAAATCTGGAGATCCTGGATAGAGTGAGGAGAAAAATATGGAACAAAATCCAACAACTCAATAATGACCAGAATTACTGGTCAGATGAAATCTGCTGAGACCTCCAATACTATGGCCCTGGAATACATTCAGCACCTGGAATAAAATGCACCCCCAGGGGTGGGGACTCAGCCCAATGGTTAACAAGATGTACACACAGACCACTCAACCCAGGATGACACACCCACATACTCGATGGTAATACATCCCTTAGAGCAATAGACCACGGGACACCAGGGGACCAATATTCAAATTGAGGAAGTGCAGGACAAAGAGGAGTGCATATATATGATGGGCACAGGGGGAGGTGTACAGTGTAGGGGGGAAGGAGACTGGGTTAGGGTGGGACATGATAAATGGAGAATGAAATTAAATGTACATGTAAGGCTTAATGTAAAACAAGCTCTTAAAATTAAAAATAAATAAATAAATAAAATAAGAAATTGAAAACAATTTTGGGCTACATACAGCCCTAGATAAGAAATTATTTAAAAAAAAAAGAATTTTATCACTGAACTACCATTTCCCCCTAATGGAAAGATTAGCTTTTCATTGTACCTTTCTATAACACCTTCAAGGTAGAAAAAACTATGTCTGTTGGACCCAATAAAAGCTCTGAAATATAATCATTATCATAGTTTTAAATTTTAGAAAACTTGAACCCCACTTCCCTCTTAGTTCAGTTTAACTGCCAGAAGTGGCAAACATTGTTGCTTTACATACATGCAATTTTGAAATGTAAGCAAAGAGTAGAAGGAAATCCTAAAAATTAGGAAAAGTAAGAATGTTTCTAAGTATTGAAGTTTTTATGGGTCTATTTTTAGAAACTTTGTGCATATATAAATATTCTTCAGACTGGTTTCTCCAGTGGTTGTAAACACTCTTGTGACCATATTGCACTTTATTTTACAGGAAAACTTTGCTTGGTAAAGATTGACTGAGACAAAACTAGAATTTGTCTGTTTGGACTAAGAGTAGAATTTCTCCACTTATCATTTATTTTCAGATTTTTTAAACATGAATTGCAGACAAACTAGTCCAAACCAATCATGTGCAATGTACATGTGCTAATAGCTGCCAGCTGTGCTATTAGACCCTTGATTGAAATTATCCCTCAAAATTCTCACAATAACCCTGAAAGTTTGATAGAAATTGTCTCAAAGAAGTTATACAAGTAACAGGGCCAAGTATTAGATGCAGGTGTTTTAGACTACAATATTGTTCTCTCTTCCTGGTGTTATATTGCTTTCAGACCTAGGGACCATTGTTCATTCATGAAATGGACATCTAACCAGGTACTAAGGTTACAAAGACACACAGACTCTTGCTGTTTCCCTTGAGGGATCCTCAATCTAGAGAGGTAGATAGATGTGTAATCACATCCCAATATAATAAGGTAAGAACAATTCTTACACAATAAAGATATGTGTAACTGTTTTGTGAGCCCAGATATCACACTTAAATTGACATTTGAATTTGGTCTTAATGAATGAGTAGGAAATCTTCAGAGGGAAAGCTGAATGGGAATTTATTCCTAGCAGAGAGAGTAGAAGTCTGAAAGAACTTAGAGTATTTCAGGAATGAAGGGGTGTTCCTTTTGATAATGATGCATGGACATTGTAGTGGGTGGCTTGCTTATTGCAACAGGGACTGTAAGCACAAATGTCAATTGGTGTCAGATAAGAAATAACAATGACTGAAGTAAACTAAGTTAATAATAGAGAATGGTGGGACTGCAACAACAGATTTTCTGCCCCTTAAAATGTAAAATGGTGCAGTTGCTTTGGAAAACAGCCAGGCAGCTCTTCAATCAATTAAACATAGAGTTACTGTATGACCTAGAAATTCCATTCAAAGGTACATGCACAAGGCAGATAAAAATATATGTTCACACAAAATTAAAAAACATTTATAACAATATTATTTATAGAAACCAAAAAGTAGAGGTTGTCAAAAGTGAAATTGAACACATAGGGATTAATATCTTAGGCAATAGTCAGCTGGAATGGACCTATATTGGCCATTTTGAGTTGGACAATCATATGGTCTACTGTATTGGGTATGACAAACTGAAGAGGAATGATATCACATTCATCATCAAAGAGAACATTTCAAGATCTATACTGAAGTACAATGCTGTCAGGGAGACTAGTTACTACTACTATTATTCCAGTTTATGCACCAACCGCTAAAGCCAAAGATGAAGAAATGGCAGATTCTTACCATCTTCTAAAATCTGAAACGTCAATCAAGTTGCATGGATAATAACTGGTGATTAAAATGCAAAAGTTAGAAACAAAGAAAAAGCATCAGTAGTTGCAAAATATGGCCTTACTTATAGAAATGACACCAGAGATTGCATAATAGAATTCTGCAAAACCAATGACTTATTCATTGCAAATACTTTTTTCAACCATATAAACAGCAACTATACATATGGACCATGCCATATCAAATACGCAATAATCATATTGACCACATCTGTGGAAAGAGACTATGGAGAAGTTCATCATCAATCAGAACAATGCCAGGAGCTGACTGTGGAACAGACCATCAATTGCTCATATAATAATTGAAACTGAAGAAAATTAAAGCAGGTCCATGGAAACCAAAAATATATCCTTAAGTGTATACCACCTGAATTTAGAGATTATCTAAAGGATAGATTTGGCATATTGAACACCAATGACCAAAGACCAATGAGTTGTGAAATGACATCAGGGCATCATACATGAAGAAAGCAAAAAGTCATTAAAAAGGGAGGAAATAAATAAAACACTAAAATGGATGCCAGAAGAGACTCTGAAACTTGTTCTTGAAAGGAAGAGTAGCAAAAATGAATAGAAGAGATGATGAAGTAAAAGACCTGAACAGAAGAATTCAAAAGGCAACTTAAGAAGACAAATAAAATATTATAATTAAATGTGCAATCTCCTGGACTTAGAAAATCAAAAGGAAGAGCACCCTTGGCATTTCTCAAGCTGAAAGAACTGAAGAAAAAATTCAAGCCTCAGCTTGCAATGCTGAAAGATTCTGTGGGCAAAATATTGAATGAACTAGGAAACATTGAAAAAATATGGAGAGAATACACAGAAAAATTGCCAAAAAGAATTTATGGATATTTTTCCATTTCAGTAGATAGCATATGATCAAGGACCAATGTTATTGAAAGAGGACGTTCAATTTGCAGGGAAGGAATTGGCAAAAAGTAAGATTGCAGAAATTGACAGAATATTTGTTGAGATGTTTCAACAAATGGATGAAACACTAGAAGCACTCACTCATTTATACCAAGAACTTTAGAAGACAGCTCCCTGGCCAACCTACTGGAAAAGTCCATATATGTGTCCATTCAAAAAAAAGGAAATACAACTGAATGCAGAAATTATAAAAGAATATCATCAATATCACCAAAACTAAAACCAAACCCACTTCCATTGAATTGATGCCAACTCACTGAGACCTCCATTGGGTTTCCAAGACTGTAAATCTTTACAGAAGTAGATTGCCTCATTTCTTCCTGTGAAGCAGCTGGTGGGTTTGAACCACTGACTTTCCAGTTAGCAGCAAATGCCTTACTCACTATGCCATCAAAGCTCCTTATTAGTATCACAGGCAAGTAAAATTTTGCTGAAGATAATTTAAAAATGGTTGCAGCAATACGTAGACAAGACATTGCCAGAAATTCAAGCTGGATTCAGAAGGGGGCTTGGAACAAGGGATGTCATTGTTGATGTCAGTGGATCTTGGCTGAAAGCAAAGACAACCAGAAAGATGTATACCTGTGTTTTATTGATTCTGCAAAGGTAGTTGACTGTGTGAATCATAACAAATTATAGATATCATTGTGAAGAATAGAAATTCCAGAACACTAAATTGTGCTGATGAAGAAATTATAGTAGACCAAGGAGAAGTCATTTGAACAGAACAAGGGAATACTGCATGTTTTCAAATCATGAAAGGTGTGTGTTAGGGTTGTATCCTTTCACCATACTTATTCAATCTGCATGCTGGCAAATAATCTGAAAATCTAGACTATATGAAGAAGAATGTGGCACCAAGACAGGAAAAAGACTCATTAACAACCTGCAATATGCAGAAGATGCAACCTTGCCAGCTGAAAGTAAAGAGGACTTGAAGCACTTACTGATGAAGATCAAAGACTACAGTCTTCAGTATAGATTATAATTCATCACAAAGAGAACACAAATCTTCACAAATGGAACAATAAACAACATCATGATTAATGGAAATATGGAAGGTGTCAAGAATTTCATTTTTCGAACTTGCTCAGCGCAGCTGGACACCAGCCCCACCATTTGCTCGCTCCAGGCAGGAGGTGGTGGTGGCGGCTGTCTCTCCACCCCTTCCCTGCCTTCCTTTCCTTCTGTAAGAAACTAGCCTCACACAGACTTTGGGCAAGTCTAGTCCCTCTGTTTCACATGCGCCTGCCCTCCCCCCACAGAGCAACGGAAAGGAGGACAAAGTTGGAGTGTCCTTCTGGAGCAGAGGTGCTGGACGAGAGGGTTGCATCTGTGATACCCTGGAGCAGTGAAAAGATGCTGGGTGTCACGGAGAGAATGACCAACAGAATTGTTCTATTAAAAGGATCTTGGAAGTCACTTTCAAGAAGATTCCTTTTGGGAGTTCCAGTAAGACAGTGGACTAGGCAGAAAGACTGCACAGACCCTCTTCAACAAAGAAAAGGGGAACCAATTAACACAGACACAGAAGATAATCCTGGACCCCTGAGCCTTGAAGGGAGGGATATAGAAGTGGACTAAACCCCAACTAGCAGAAGAATTTGCATGAAAATACTAAAGAAGGAGACAGACAGAGCTGCAGGCTGGCAGCAATCCTGAGCAATCCTGACAGCATGGCACAGACATCTTGGAGATTCCTGAGTGGTGGAAGGACCAAAGAATTAACCTAAAACTCAGCCCTGCTAGCCAGGGACTGCATGGAGGACTGCTCTGGTGGCTGGGGAATAAACAAAGAAGGTGAAGAGAAAGGCGGGTTGAGCTGTGGACTTTTGCCTTCTGGATGGCGCTTCCATTTTGAAATGTTTAAAAGTGGCTTGACTATTTTGGATATTTAAAGAGACAGTGCTCTCACAGATTCCTGGGGCATAAGAACACGTTCTGCTTGCCAGCAACCCCAAGGACACTCCGGACATGCAAGAGTGAAAAGGTGCGACATTCCTCTTGTTACTCTTATACCCCATACCCACTTGGTGAACAGAAGTGTGGCCATCCCTCACTCCCACCTACCTTCTGGATCCACAGGAACTCCATCACAGTCTGTGTGCTCAGATGGAGCCTGGGTGCCCTGCCCTGTCCTCCACCGATTTTTTTCTCTTTTTTTATTTTTATTTTTTATCTTTTTAACTTTTTTTTTCTGGTGATTAGTTTGCTTGTATTTGTCTGTTTTAAAACAACCATTAATATTAACACTTTTGTCCTTTTTACTATTATTCTTATTCTTCCCCTCCCAGGTACTAGCTTTCAGCATTATTTCTTTTCCCTGTTCCTGGGGGAATATTTTTCTTTATTAATTTAAGCTTATTTTTCTTTTTTTTCAACCCTTTTTTCTCATGGTTAACCATGATGCTTGTTTTTCTTTTTGTATTTTTCCCATTTTTTCCCCTTCATTATTCTCCTTTTCTACCTTTTTTCTCTTAGTGCCCTATCCCCAGATATTGCTGGTTTTCTTGTTTATTCTTTTTCTTTTTCCTTTTTTTGGTTACTGTTCCTGTGTGATTACATGGTGTGTTTTTTGTACATGTGCTTTTAGTTTTTTAATGGTTATTCAATTATAATTTTTGTCTAACTGAGTGGGAGATAACAAGAGTCCCCGAAAGACACAACTACATTCACACCTCCTGCAACTTCACTTACTGAGCAAGAGCCACCAATTCCTTCTCCACCAATGGACCAGTGATAAAAAACCACCAAGAAGAGCCTGAATCACCCTTGGCTGCTCTTTACAGTTAACAGGGATCTAAATACAACAACGCCACAATGTCTCGGAGACAATAGATCATCACAGTCCACACAAAGAAGCAGGATAAAGGGGTAGAAACAAGGGA
>NW_006921925.1:1655475-1699106 GCF_000298275.1 Orycteropus afer afer | reverse complement strand
AAAACCAACTTCTAGTCTTGCTGACTTTTTCTATTGTCTTTCTATTTTCTGTTCATTTATTTCTATTGAATCTTTATTATTTCTTTTCTTCTGGTGACTGTAGGTATTTTTCTGTTGTTATTGCTTCTGTTTTTCTAATTATTGGAGATGTTGGGTTAAGGTATTGATTTTGGCTCTTTCCTCTTTTTTGATGTGTGCATTTATTGCTGTAAAATGTCCTATGTTCACTGCCTTTGCTGTGTCCCAACAATTTTGGTATGTTGTGTTTTCATTCTTGTTTGATTCAAGGAATTTTTGAACTTCATTTTTTATTTCTTCTATTACCCAATATCTTTAAGGAAGGTGTTATTCAGTCTCCATGTGTTTGCTCTTTTTCTTGTTTATCTTCCTATTGTTGATTTCTAATTTTATAGCATTGCAATCTGAGAAGATCCTTTGCAGTATTTCATTATTTTTTAGTTGTATTAAATCTTGCTTTTTGGCATAACATATGGTGTATCCCAGAGAATGTTCCATGTCACTGGAAAAGAATGTATATTGTGCTGTTGTTGGTTGAAGTGCTCTGAAGATGTCTATAATGTCAAGTTGGTGAATTTTATTGTTTAGTTCTTCTGTGCCTTTGTTGAGTTTTTTTTTTTTAATTTTTTTTCTGTTGTTCTATCTTTCATTGAAAATGGTGTATTAAAGTCTTCTACTGTGACTGTGGAGTCATCTATTTGCCTTTTCAATTCTGTTAAAACCTGATTTATGTATTTTGGAGCTCTTTCATTAGGTCCATAGATATTTATTATGGTTATATCTTCTTGTTCAATTGATCCTTTAATAGTTACATAATGCCCTTCCTTGTCTTTTATGGTGGTTTTGTCTTAATGTCAATTTTATCAAGAAGTAATATTGTCACTCCTGCTCTTTTTTGATTGCCATTTGCTTGATATATCTTTTCTAACCTTTGATTTTTAGTCTAATTTTGTCTTTGTGTCTATGGTATGACTCTTGTAGACAGTGCATTTTCTTATCCAGTCTGCAACTCTCTGTCTCTTTAGTGGTGCCTTTAATTCATTTACAGTCAGTATAATTATCAACAAGTATGAATTTCTTGCTGTCATTTTGTTATGTGTTTTTTTTTTTTTTTTTTTTTTTTTTTTTTTTTTTTTTTTTTTTTTTTTTTTTTTTTGTGTGTGGTTTTGTTGATTTCTTTGCTCCATATAATTTTCTGTGCTGAGCTCATTTTATTTATGGAGCATGTTATCATTTCCTTCATTGCTATTGTTTTTGTATTTGCTAAATATTTGTGCTTGTCCTCTTTTTTATTTTGATGTGAAGCTTTGTCATTTTTCTTTGAGGTTACCCTGTGATTTATGATTTTCTTCCCAAATTTAGAACAGTCAGTCCTACCTTGCAATTGTCTTGACCTCCTCATCATTTGAAAGTTCTGTAGCTACACCATTTTTTCCCCTCTTTTGTCAATTGATATCTCTGATTCACTGCTTATAATCTTGTAATCTTATTGTACTTTGGATACTTCCATAATTGACTTGGTTTCTGGGTTATGTCATCATGTATGTTTATGGTCAATTGTTGTTTGCTGTTTTTGGTTCTCTGTTCAAAGGACTCCCTTTAGCATCTCTTATAAGGTTGGTCTGGTTTTAACTAATTCCCTTAATGTGTGCTTATCTGGAAAGCTTATAATTTCACCATCATGTTTGAAGGACAGTTTTACCAAGTATATAATTCTTGGTGGGAAATTTTTTTCCTTCAGGGTTTTATATATACCATACCATTGCCTTCTTACCTACATGGTTTCTGCCAAGAGATCAGAGCTTAGTCTTATTGGTTGCCCTTTTAGGTAACTTTTCATTTGTCCCACACTACTTTCAGGAGTCTTTCTTTGTTTTTGGTTTGGTGAGTTTGATGATGATGATATGTCTTGGTGATTTTCTTTAGGGGTATATCCTGTTTGGGGCTTATTGGGCTTCTTGAATGGATATATTCTCATCTTTCATCATACCAGGGAAATTCTCTTCCACCAAATCTTTCACTATTTTCTTTGTGGTTTTATTTGTCCCTCCTGTTCTTGAATTCTGATTACACATAGGTTATTTCTCTTGATGGTATCCCACATGAACCTTGGTCTTTCTTCATTTTGTTTTGATTTTTTTTCTGATTGATTCCTTTCCAAAGATGTATTGTCTTCAATTTTATTAATTCTGTCTTCCATTGGTTTGATTTTACTTCTTTGCCCATTTAATGTGTTATCTATTTCTGAAAATTTAGAATTAATCTTCTGGATTTCCATCTGTAAATTTTGTATCATTTCTAATTTTTCATTTCTTTTGTCATTTTGTTCATGTATTTTCTTCCAAAATTGTTCTAAGGTTTTGTCTGTATTTTCTTTAATTTTGTCAGTGTTTTCCTTGCTCTGTCTCTCAATCTAGTGAAGGTATCTAAATCTAATTCTTTCAAATTCCTTATCAAGGAATTCCAATGCTGCTTCTTCCTCAGGGCTGTGTTCTGGGCCAGATCTTGCTCCCTTGTTTCTACTGCTTTATCTTGCTTCTTTGTATGGATTGTGATGCTCTGTTGTCTCCAAGACATGGTAGTGCTGTTGTTTTTATATTATTTGGTTATTGTATGTTGGAGAGATTTTCTAAGGATTTTTTTTCTTTGCTTTGCTTGCATGTATCCGAGTAAGCAGGATGCTGTGATCCTCTATTTGCTAGTTGCAGCATTTAAGCATTTACCACCTGTCTCCTGGTGGACTTGATAGAGAATGGGAATAGGTGCACAGATATCTGTTAGCTGTTTGTGAAGAGCAGTTAAGGGTGAGTTAGGCTCTTATTGCCTGTCATGTATTATTGGCCAGCTATGGCAGAAGGAAGAGGTGGCCCTCAGTCAGTGGGGTAGCAGGAGGTACATGTATGATTGAGTCATATGAGCACAGTTGCTGTCTCCCAGTCAGCTAGAAAAACAAACAAATAAATAAATAGATAAATAAACACACACCAAAAAAGTAAAGATAAGAAGACAAAAAACACACACTGCATAAACACACAGAAACAGTCACTGAAAAGAGAAAGAAAAAAAAAAAAAAAAGAGGAAAGGCAATAAATGAGATTAAATATTTAAATAAATACTTTTTAAAAACAAATGAAATACAAACAGAAAAAGAGACAAAGAACTCACAACATCTGGGGAGGGGAAAAAGAGAAAAGAGCTAGTGTAAGTGAATGATTAAGAAAAAAATGGGAAAAATTTAAAAAGAAATACAAGGGATGGGAAAAACAAAAAGAAAGAAAAAAAAAAAGGAGTGGGAACCAGGAAAAGGGATGAGAAAAAAAGTCAAAAACTAGAACTTAGGAAGGGAAAAAGAAATAGAATAAAAAGAAAAAGAAGAAGAAGAAAAACAAACAACAAAACAAAAACAACAAATCTGAGGGGGCAGAGGAGGGCACACAGGCTCCTTCAGAGTACACAAACTGGGATGGAATTTCTGCTGGACCAGAAGGTTGGTGGAGGTGAGGGATGGTCATACTTCTGTTCATGAGAGTGTGTGTGGTAGAAAAGTAACAAGGGAATATTGCACCTTTCCAGTCATCAGCCTCATGTATGTCCATGCTGTACTGGGCAAGCAAAGCCTATGCTTAGATCCCTGGAATCTGAATGAGAACATTGTCTCTTTAAATATCCAAAATGGCCATATGGCTAGTAAACATTCAAAATGTCCACACCTTCCAAACTGCTGAAAGTCCACAACTCAGTTTGTCTCCTTCTTTGCTGTTTTCCTTTTTAGTTCTCTGACACCAGTGCAGCTATCTATGCAGTCTTTCACAAGCAAGGCTGATTTTTAGGTTAATTCTCAGATCCTAACACCACTTGGTAATATTAGAACTGTCCAGGCAATTAGAATAGCTGACAGTCCACAGCTCCATTTGTCTCCTTAATCACTCTTTTCATGTAGGTTCTTCTACTTGTGGTTGCTGTTATGTGCCATGGAGTCAGACCCGACTCATAGTGATCCCTCCTTAGGTTTCCGAGGCAATATCACTACGGAAGTAGATTGCCCAATCTTCCTTCTGAGGAATGGCTGGTGGGTTTGAACCACCAGTCTTCTGGTTAGTAGTCACGTGCTTCAGGCACTAATAGTTGGTGTTTAATCCACTTCTGTATCCTTCCTTTCAAAGCTCAGGGCTCCAGGATTATATTCTGTATCTGTATCAATTGGTTTCTCTTTCCTTTGTTGAAGAGGGTCTGTGTAGCTTATCTTCTTATTTCATCATCTTACCAGAAATTGGTCTATATATGTATTTATATATGCTGCTAATATATCCATGAATATAGTATGAAATGTGAAATGTTATGTTAAACATTTATGTATACAGGGGCAAAGTTATGAAAACTTCTTAGCTGTAACCAAACACCTTGAGGAAATGAGTTCTGGGCTCTGGGGGTCCAGACCATAATGTTGGGGACACTAAGGTCAATTGGCATAATAATCCACCAAGAAAAAGGCTGGTGAGTAGCAACTGGGGTCTTTAAAACTTGTGAGCATCACCTAAGGTGTAACTATTTGTTTGGAGCAAAGAAGAGTGATGAAAATCAAAGACAAGTGAAGAAAATCAAAGACTCAAGAAAACAATTAGTCTGAAAGGCTAATGGACCATATGGAACCCAGCTTCTGTTACCCTGAGACCCAAGGAACTAGATTATGTCCAGCTACCACTGCTGATCATGATGAAAGGGATCACAATAGGAGATCCTGGATAGAGTGGGAGAAAAATGTGGCCAAAACTCAAAATCATAAAAAAGACCAGGCTTTCTGGTCTTATAGAGAGACTGGAGGAATCCCAAAGACTATGGCCTTTAGACATCCTTGAAGCCTGGAACTGAACTCACCCCTATGGGTCAACTTTCAGCTAGATGATAGACAGACAAACCTATAAGGTGAACAATAACAATATGGAAATACACACTTCGAACAATTAACCATGGGAGATCAATAGGGGAGCATCTGGCCAGGAATAAAGCTCAGGAGGCAGGATGGGATATGAAAGAAAGATGAAGGGAAACGGTAAACAGAGGGAGGAAGTAGGAAAAGTGCTATTCAATTGTAGGGATTGCAATCAATATCATGAAACAAAATGTGTATGAATTGTTGAATAGAAAATCAATTTGCTCTGTAAACTTACACCCAAATTATAATTTTAAAAGGTGGAATCTGAAGTATATAGATATATAAAAATTTGACTGTGGTAATGGTTACATATATTTATGAATATACCAAAAATCATTACATTGGCTATTTTATGTGGGTAAACTCTATCTTAGGTGGATTCTATCTCAATAATGGTACTTTAAAAAGAAGAAGAAGGAGGAGGAGGAGAAGGAGGAGGAGGGGGAGGAGAAGGAGAAGGAGAAGAAGAAGAAGAAGAATCTATGCATCTGCTACTCAGCTCCAGCTAATTGTAACCAAGGAGGAATATTGGTTCAGTATTGCCAGGGCTCTCATTTTTTTTTTCAAAAGGTGTTAAGTATTCAGATTATTACAAAATCTTAAATTCTTGCCAATTCCCCTTCTAAGGAGTTTATTGTGAAGTTATACTTCCATTATACAAAACAACTTTGTCACAAGATTGCTCATTATAGCATATTTGAAATAAAATATTAAAGAAAAACTAGGGCTCATTTTTAAAAAAATGAGGTTCAATAAATTTCATGAATTTTAAAATAAATGCATCTTATTCAAACTTAGAGGAAACAGAATGCCTGCAAATTAGATTCCACTTATAAGCTTCCATTTTTCAACTTTGTGTATAATTAGTTGAATGTTTGGAGTCCCTGGGTGGTGCAAATGGTTGATATTCTCAGCTGCTAACTGAAAGGTTGGAGGTTCAAGTCCACACATATGAAATGTCCACTGATGTGCTTACTAAAGTTCTGCTCTGACACACAAAGGTCATTATGAGTCAGAATTGACTCAGTGGCAAGTGATAGATGAAAGTTTCAGTGGGTTAGCAGCTGTGAGTAGGACTGCTGCTGAAGGCTGGCTGGCTAACCGCTGGTCCCTCAACCTTTATTCCTATTACACAACCTTTCTGCTAACAGGTTTAGGAAATAGAGTATCATTTAGTGATGAATACTCCACCCTGGAAATTAATATTACTATTAATGTTAGTTTGGCTTTCTTTGGAATTAGCACCTTGTTGTTGTTGTTGCTGTTATTTGCTGTCAAGTCGGCCCCGACTTATAGCGACCCCTCCTTGGGTTTCCGAGGCAGTATCACTACAGAAGTAGGATTGCCCAACCTTCCTTCCGAGGAGTGGCTGGTGGGTTTGAACCACCAGCCTTCTGGTTAGCAGTCAAGTGCCTTAGGCACTATGCTACCAGAGGTAGATTAATAGAAATGCATTCCCTTTTGTACCTTACTTATACTTGCTAGTGTTAAACAGCATACATTGCATTGGAAAACTCTTCTGCAAAAGATTTCTTTAGCATTGAAGATCAAAGATGTCACATTGAGGACTAAGATATGACTGACACAAGCCATGGTATTTTCAATTGACTTATATGTATGCTAAAGCTGGACAACAAAAAGGGAATATTGAAGAAGAATTGCTGCATTTGAATCATGGTGTTGGTGAAGAATAATGAATATACCTTAGACTGCCAGAAGGAAAAACAAATCTGTGTTTGAAGAAGTACAGAAGAATATGTGAAGATGGTCAGACTTTATCTCAGGTACTTTGGACATGTTATCAGGGACTAATCCCTGGAGAAGGACATCATGCTTGGTAGAGGGCCAGTGAAAAAGAGGAAGACCCTCAATGAGATGAATTGACACAGTGGCTGCAACAGTGTGCTCAAACATAGCAATGATTGTGAGGATGGTGCAGGAACAGGCAGCATTTC
The DNA here is from genome assembly GCF_000298275.1 of Orycteropus afer afer. Taxonomy (NCBI): domain Eukaryota; kingdom Metazoa; phylum Chordata; class Mammalia; order Tubulidentata; family Orycteropodidae; genus Orycteropus; species Orycteropus afer. The sequence continues at coordinate 1,692,200 of NW_006921925.1, read as the reverse complement.
ATTCTGATGAATGAAGGAGTTGGAACTGACTCAATGGCACCTCACAACAAGTGTTAATAAAAGAAATTATTTAACTCTAGCAGAGAAAAATCACAGACATGATTTTATTCACTTAGTACAAAAAAAAACCTCAAGAGATCATGGGAAGTGGGGAATGAGTAAGAAGAGGGATAGGAAAAAAGGAAAGATGATCTTAGTTAATAGAAAAGCACCAGACCAGGAATCCAGGGCCCAAGAAAAGCATAATTTCTCAGTGGTGTATCTAGGTTATTAATTTGGCCCTTGGCTAATGACACCACTGAGCATTTTCTATTAACCCAGTAGGTCCATGTGTTAGACTGGGTTCTCTAGAGAAACAAAACCAGCAAAGCTTATATATAGAGAAAGAGAGAGAAATTTATTTTAGGAAAATGGCTCACACACTTATTGAAGTTGGCAAGTCGAAAGTTCTTGGATCAAACATCAAGCTGGAGGCTTTTCCTGACTCTTGCAGCTGCAGGGGCTCAAGGTTGGCAGGCAGTATACTAGCTGTTGACTCCAAAGAATGATGAATCCAAGATCTCCAGGCTGAATGGTGGATTGTTCGCTCACAGACAGTTGTAAGCAGCACAACAGAATCCCAATCCACAGAAGAATGTCTCTTTTCCCAGGATGTCTATAACTATACTGAAAGAAGGCCACACCTCTAGGGAAACTCCCTTTCAATGGATTGGCTGCTCAGAACATAATCATCTGATCTCATCATGGGAATAACCACATCACAGCTGCTTAAACCACACAGAATTGTGGTCCAGCCAAGTTGACACATGGCTCCAACTATCACAGTCCACCCCTTGTCAACTTGGCAGTTGTACACATCTTCTTAACCATATATAATCTCTAAATAAGGACAATTATAAAGTCACATTTGTGCCTAACATGATATGCTAACACACGTGCAACCAAAACATATTAACCTTATTTACTTTTCACAGCTCATAACAGAAGGAAACAAAAATATTTGATGCACATATATAATGAAGAAATATAACAATCACAGTCCTCGTTTCGGCAGATGGTCACATGGTTGTAGCTGATATTCAGAACTACCTTCTTCCACCACCCATTCTGTATTTCCCTTGCCCTCAGCAAGCACCTCACCTGGTCATGGTTCTTTGCCTGGCGGGGTGACCCAAACCTTCATTCCTGAAGGGTCTGGGCCATTAGTAGTCATATCAGAATTGGGTTCCTGTAATTTTCCATTGACTTTAATCATAGGGCATGGTAGTAATAAGAGATGTCCTAAAGAATCTTCTGTATTCCAGACATATTCTTCTTTATCTCCATTATGTAAAGTCAATCCAATTTCCCCTTGGTAATCAGGATCTATCACACCAGACAGCACAGTAATGCCATTCTTTGTCTGATGATACAAAGGCATGAGGAAGCCAAAATAGCTGGGTGGCATTCTTAATTTCCAGTTCAATGCAATCAGTATTGTGTCTCATGTGAATGTCTCCCAAAAGGTGACCTAGCAAGAGGAGGACTTTAACAATCAGGTGGATAGGATGACATGTTCAGTGGAAACCAGCCATCCTTTTTCCCCAGCCACTCCAGGAACCAAGGGGCAGGAGCAGAGCCCAGAAACCAGCATGAGAGACAGCAGGAGCAGAGCTGAGAGAACTGGCATGAGACAGCGACAGCCTTACCAGCCCACAGAGGAGAAAGCTTGATGCTTTTGGTTAGGCAGCTTCCTGGTGGAGTAGGTTGCCTTTGAGAGTTAACTGGTAGAGAAGACTGGCATAAAATGGAGTAGCAGGTTTGGCTGGCCCACGGAGCAAGAAAGCTGAGTGTTTTTAGGGAAGGAAGATTTCCTGCAGAGTGGGTTGCCTTCAACATTAATCGGCAGAAGTGGAGAGACCAAGGAAATGGAAGCAGAGCTATCTCAGCTGTAAGGGTATGACCAAGGCCTTTGGGAGTGGAACGACCACAGCCCCTTAAGTTTCAAAGAGCCAGGTCTTCACCAACTTGGTTCTGGAGTGTGGGGCAGTGGGATGGAGCCATAGCTGCTGCCCAAGAGTAAGGGGGTGGGGCTGCTATGCCCAAGAGTGAAAGGAACAGGGCCCAACCAGACTAAGGGGGTGAGGTCATCATTCAGGAACTAGGGAACTGGAGCCACCCAGTAGAGGAGACATGTACAGATACCACCCATTGAAGATCTATACAGGTGCCAAGTTGACAAGGGGTGGAATTGTGATAGTTATGTTTGTGTGTCAACTTGGCTGGGTCTGGTTGAGTAGCTGGGCAGTTGGTGGTAGTTATTCCCCATGATGAGACTGGCAATCAACTCTATGGTGGAATCTACCACAAGCAGCTGAGTAGCTGCCTTTGGGTATGTGGTCTGCTTCCTGTATATAAGAAACAGCTTTGGGAATGGTCTTGAGCCTATGACACATTGGACCCTGCATATAGCCGTGTCATTGTTCAGCAGCCTGTCATGCTCTGCTGACCTTGGGACCTACAATGGACTTAAGTTAATGGCCTGCTGTGGGTTTGGTAACATCAGGACTGTGCCTTTTTACTTGTCAACCTTGGGGCTTCTCAGCCTCAGCAGCCAGTAGCTGTCTGAGTGAAGAAATGCCTCTAGCTCCAGTGGGCTGGGAGCAGGAAGCAGAGCCAGACCCCAAGGTTGAGGGGCTTTCCCCCAGCCCCTAGAGCCTGGCACTTTTAACTTGGACTTAAAGCATCCAAATTGTAAGAATAAACTCCTGTTTGTTAAGGCCATCCTATTTGTGGTATATTCTTGTCAGAACAGCACTAGGTAACTAGAACACCCCAGCATCCTTCCTCAGGGATGGGAATGTGTTAATGAAAAGATTAACAAACTTAACTCATATTTTTGAGCTGATATTATGGTAATCTAAAAGAAGGATGTCAATGTTTGGACAGGGGCATAATTTCAAGTACTTGCCAAAGGCATGATCTTCTGTAGATATGCCATAGGCCATTCTAGGTTAATAGAAAATGCTCAGTATGTCCTGGGAACAGGGCCAGTGCAATACCTATCATAATTTCCATACTCTAAACATGCCTCTGTCTCTTATACCCTAGGATTTTCTCATTTTTGTGAAATCTAGAATCTGATCAGGTTGTTTTATAAAAGAGCTTTCCAAATATATATTATTTTGCTATTAGAAGTTGGATTAAAACAAAAGTGCAATACAAAAAAAAATGCAATAAATGAAGGACATATGTACTCTGAATGTCACAAAGGAGTAGGTATTTTTATTAGTTAAAAAATGATTTATATTGATTTTTGAAACCAAGTAAATTTATCTCAAAACAATTTGTCCTGATCCATAGCAAAAGAGATACTTTGCATTATGAAAATATTTAAGACTTTTCACTGGAAAACATTTAGAAATTCTCCTTCAATATATGAAAAATCTATTTAACTCACAATGAGATAAGTGCAAAGGAAAACTACAGAAGATATCATTTCTTCCCATCAGTTAGGCAAAAATTCAAATGCTTAACAATACTCTGTGCACAGAGTCCCAGGGAAAACAGTCACTCATGCATTACTGGTGGGAAAGCAAAATGGTACAACCAATGTGTAATGGAATTCAGCAATATCCAGTAACTCCACAGGCACATTTACCCTTTCACCTACCCTTTGACCCAGCAATCCTTGGTCTAGAAATTTATTGTGAAGATATACCTTCCCAAAAAGAAGCAACAGTTGCACAAGTTCACTCATTGTAGCATTGTTTGAAATAACAAAACATTAGAGAAAAACAAGAGCCCCTTCAAAGAGATGAATAAAGTGTGGTACAGCCATACTATGGATTACTACCAGTTGCCTTTGAGTCAGCTCTGACTCATGGCAATCCAATATATGTCAGGGTAGAATTGTGTCCTATAAGGCTTTCAGTGGCTGATTTTTTGGAAGTAGATCAGCAGGCGTTTCTTCAGAGCTAACTCTCGATGGACTAAACTCTTATCAGTAGTTGAGCATGTTAACAATTTACACCACCCATGGACTCCAATACTCAAGAAAATCTCTATGAACTGGAAAGGGGCAATTTTCAAAACATATTAAAAAAAAAAAAAAAAAAAAAGGCAAAATGCAAGAAATGCATAGTGTGCTGCTCTATGTAAGAAATAAGGGAGAGCTCTCCAAAGATGGCATCATACCTGCAGCCCACATGTTTGTTCCCTCTAGCATATTAATTCATGAATAACTAGGTAAAGCAGATGGAAACAATAATACTGGAGTTATGAGCAACCAAGGAGAAGATAAGGTACCAGATTTAGTGGAGGTGGAGAAAAAGAGCAAATTAAACAACTGGGGAAAATAAATGAGCCTCCCTAGCTGGCAGAGAGATGGAGAGATCCTTTATTATAAAAAGTCAAGAAAAGGTTTACGCAGGGAAGGAAATTTATTTTGTCAGTTACCAGGAATAGAAGGGGTTGTTTTGTTGTTGTTAGGTGCCATTGCAATGTCTCCAACTCATAATGACCCTATGCACAACAGAACGAAACACTGCCCTGTTCTAAGCCAGCTCAATGATTTGTGCTATACTTGAGCCCTTCGCCACTGCCACCATGTCAATCCATCTCATTGAGGGCCTTCCCCTCTTTCATTGACCCTCCAACTTTCCAAGCATGACATCCTTCTCCAGTGAGTGGTCCCTTCTGACAACATGGCCAAAGTAGGTGACATGAAGTCTGGACATTCTCACCTCCAAGGAGCATTCTGGCTGCCCTTTCTCCAGGACAGACCTGTTAGTTCTTTTAGCAGTCCACAGTAATTTCAGCATTCTTCACCAGCACCACAACTCAAATGCTTCAATTCTTCTTCAGTCTTCCTTATTCATTGTCCAGCTCTCACACCTTGTGAGGCGATTGAAAATACTATAGCTTGTGTCAGGCACACCTTAGTGCTCAAGGAGACATCTTTGCTCTTCAACACTTGAAAGAGGTCCTTTGCAGCCTATTTGCCAGTGCTATATATCATCTCTGGTAGCATAGTGGCTAAAGCACTTGCCTGCTAATCAGAAGGCTGGCGGTTCAAACCCACCAGCCACTCCTCGGAAGGAAGGTTGGGCAATCCTACTTCCATAGTGATACTGCCTCGGAAACCCAAGGAGGGGTCGCTATGAGTCGGGACCGACTTGACGGCACACGACAACAACAACATCTCTTTTTTCCTTTTCATTCAATAGAAGGAATGCATTAAACCACCACAACATCTACTTGTCCCAATTCCAAATCTCCTTCATGATTAATAGAGACCACATCCCCACCAGTGACTCTACCAACACAAAGAGAACTGGAGAGCAACTCAATACAACCGAATTAATAACCAAAAAAGTACACCTGCTCCACACTTTCAGATATAGTGAAACATAAAATCAGGGTGAAATAAATCAATATATTACTAACAGTTAAAGACAACAACTTCAAAATGACTAGGAAACAATCAAAATCAAACCAAACTCATTGCCATCGAGTAAGATTTGACTCATAGCCACCCCTTCTTGGGTTTCTGAGGTGGTATCACTATGGAAGTAGATTGCCCAACCTTCTTTCTGAGGAGTAGCTTGTGGATTTGAACCACCAGCCTTCTGGTTAGCAGTCAAACCAACAACCTCAAATCAACCAAAAAAACAGAACAAGACAATAGAAACAAAACCCCAAGCTAAAGAATTATCTATCATGGAAGAAGAAGAGACAATAGAATTATCTGAGAAGGAATCCAGAAGATATGTATATAGGACTCTCCAACAGCTCAAGGAAATCATAAATACAATCAATGAGAAGACAGATAGTATCCTGGAAGAATTCAGGAAACACATTCAAGAACAAAATAACAAAATAAACACACAATTAGAATGCATACAAAAACAGCAGTTAGAAATCCAGAAGATGAACACTAAAATTACAGAGTTAGACAACACAGTGGAAGTACAAAAGAGTAGACTAGAACTGGCTGAAGAATGCATTTCCAAACTAGAAGGCAAATCCCTTGACACCAGCCTGTATGAAGAAAAATCAGAACAAAGATTTAACAGAAATGAAGAGAACCCAAGTGTTCTGGTTAACTAGCACCACTTTGAAAAGAATATACCACAAATGGGATGGCTTAAACAAACATGAGTTTATTCTCTCACAATTTGGAGGCTTTAAGTTCAAGTTCAAAGTGCCAAGTTCTAGGGGCTGGGTGAAAGCCCCTCAGCCTTGGGCTTCTGCTCTGCCTCCAGCGCCCAGCCCACTGAAGCTAGAGACTTTTCTTCACTCAGACAGCTACTGGCTGCTGAGGCTGCCAAGCCCTAGGTTGGTAAGTAAAAAGACACAGTCCTGATGTTACCAAACCACATGGCAGGCCATTAATTTAATTTCATTGTAAGTCCCAAGGTCAGCAGACCATGGCAGGCTCCTGAACAATGACACGGCTGCATGTAGGTTGCAAGCATGCCATAAGCTAGAGACTATCCCCAAGGCTTCTTCTCATATGCAGGAAGCAAACCACATCCCAAAGGCAGCTACTCAGCTCCTTGTGGTAGATACCACCATGGAGCTGATTGCCAGTCTCATCACAGGGAATAACTTACCACCACCTGCCAGCCACTTAACCAGGCCCACCCAAGTTGATATACAATTTAACCATCACACCAAGAGTTATGTGAGATGACATGAAAAGAAAGAACAAATGCCTCATTGGAATACCAGAACAAGAGGAGGCAAAAAACAAAAACAAAAACAAAAAAACAGGGAGAAAATTGTGGAAGACCTGCTAACAGAAAATTTTCCTCATATCATGGAGGAAAAAAGATACCTGTCCAAGAAGCTCAGCTAACCCCATACAGGATAGATCCCAAGAGAAAGTCACCAAGATATTCTATAATCAAACTCTCCAAAAACAAAGATAAAGAAAGAACCCTGCATGCAGCTTGGGAAAAAAGAAATGTCACCTACAATGGACAACCAATAAGACTAAGTTCTGATTACTCAGCAGTAACCATGCAGGCAAGAAGGCAATGGGACACCATATATAAAACACTGAAGGAAAAGAACTTCCAACTAAGAATTCTATATCCAGCCAAATTGTGGGTGAGATCGACATTCTCAGACAAACAGAAATTAAGGGAGTTAGTGAAAACCAGACCAACCCTATAAGAAATGCTAAAGGGAGTCCTTCCAAGAAAGAACCTACAACAGAGAACAACAAATTAAAATCAAGACACTTGACATCAAAACTTAGAAACCAAACCAGAAATAGATGTTCAAAATAAACTCATAAAACAATGTACACAGAGAAATAAGGGAGTCAATCTGCAGACAACACAAGCAACAAAACAAGTAGAGGAAATTAAATTCTAATTACAAAACTTCCAAATGGAGAGGAAGACAGGACAACATCTTTGTAGAATTGACTGTTCCAAGCTTAAGGAGATAGGAATTTACTTCAGGATAACCACAAAGAAAATTAACAATAAGGCACTTGACTGCTAACCAGAAGGCTGGTGGTTCAAACCCACCAGCCACTCCTCGGAAGGAAGATGGGGCAATCTACTTCCATAGTGATACTGCCTCAGAAACCCAAGGAGGGTTCTCTATGAGTTGGGTCTGACTTGACAGCACATAAAAACAACAACAACAAGCAAACCAAGAAAGAAGAAAAGCATATGGGCTTAGTAGGCACAAAACCAACACTAATGAAGAAAATAGAAGAAACAAATACAAAATGAGCTCAGCACAGAAAAAACATTTTGAACAAGGAAAGCATCAATAACACAACAAAAAACACAGTACAGTGGCAGCAATAAATCCATACATATCACTAATTACACTCAATGTGAAAGGGCTAAATGCACTAGTCAAGGAGAAGAGAGTGGCTGATTGGATAAGAAAAAAAGACCCATTGATATGCTGCCTACAAGAGACCCATCTTAGACACAAAGATAAAAATAAGTAAAAAATTAAGGGGTGGAAAAAAATTTACAAAGCTAATGGCAACTAAAAAAGAGCAGGAGTTGAAATATTAATTTCTGATCAAATAGATTTCAACATGAAAAACAGCCTAAGGGACAAAGAAGGACATTATATGATGCTAAAAGGATCAGTAGACCAAGAAGACATGACCATAATTAATATCTATACACCCAACGAAAATGCTCCAAAATGCATAAAGCAAATATTAACTGAATTGAAAGGAAAAATAGAGAAATCTACAATAGTAGTAGGAGACTTTAACACACCACTTTCACGGAGGGACAGAACAAGGAGAAAAAAACTCAACAAATATGCACAAGAACTCAACAAAACAATCAACCAACTTGAGCTCATAGACATGTACAGAACATTCCATCTAACAAAAGCACAATACACATTCTTCTTCAGTGCACATGGATCATTCTTCAGCATAGACCATATGATAGGACACAAAACAAGCCACAATAAATGCAAAAACATTAAAATACTACAAAATATCTCTCAGACTACAATGATAAAAAGTTAGAAATTAGTAATAGGAAGATCAAAGGAAAAAAATCAAACGCATGGAAAGGGAATAATACACTGCTCAAAAACTGCTGGGTAACAGAAGAAATAAAGTGTAAAATTAAAAAAAAAAATTCCTAGAAACAAATGAGAATGAAGATACATCTTCCCAAAACCTAGGGGACACAGCAGAAGTGGTAGTTAGAAGCCAATTTATGGCAATAAATGCACACATCAAAAAAAGGGAAAGAAAGAAAATCAACACTCTAATTCAACAGCTCCAACAATTAGAAAAAGAGCAACAAAAGAAACCTACAGTGTCAAGAAGTAAGGAAATAATAGAGATCAGAGCAGAAATAAATGAAACAGCAAACAAAACAAACCAAAAAGAAAAAAAACAAGAAGCTAGTTCTTTGAAAAGATTAACAAAATTGGCAGACCACTGGCAAATCTAACAAAGGAAAAGAAAGAGATAACACAAATAACACATATAATGAATGAGAAGGTTGACATCACAACAGAGCCAACTGAAATAAAAAAGATATTGACAGAATATTATGAAGAACTGTGCTCCAACAAATCAAGAACCTAGAAGAGAAGGACAAGTTTCTAGAAACACATGACCTACCTAAATTATCCCAGTCAGAGACAGAAGACTGGACCAGACTCACAACAAAAGAAGAAATTGAGCACATCATTAAAAAAAAAAAAACCTTCCCACAAGAAAAAGTCCTGGCCCAGATGGCTTCACTGGAAAGTGTTATAACACTAATAACAAAACCAGGGAAAGACACCACTGAAAAGGAAAACTACAGCCTAATATCCCTCATTACCATAGATGCAAAGATCTTCAACAATATTCTAGCCCACATTATCCAACAACATATCATAGAAATAATACATCATGACCAAGTGGGATTCATACCAAGTATTCAAGGATGGTTCAACAACAGAAAAAGCAATCAATGTAATCCACCACATAAACAAAACAATAGAACCATATGATCATATCAATTGACACAGAAAAAGCATTTGACAAAATCCAACACCCATTCCTGTTCAAAAGTCTCAGCAAAGTAGGAATAGAAGGGAAATTCCTCAACATAATAAAGGACATATACGCAAAGATGACAGCCAACATTATTGTTAATGGAGAAAGACTCAAAGCTTTCCCCTTGTGAACAGGAACCAGACAAGGAAGCCCTCTATCCCCACTTCTATACACTGTATTGGAAGTCCTGGCCAGGGCAATATGGCAAGAAAGAGAAATAAAAGGCATCCATATCGGCATAGAGAAAGTAAATCTACCTCTGTTTGCAGATGACATGATCCTATACATAGAAAACCCAAGAGACTTAACAAAAAAAAAAAAAAAAAAAAATTACTAGAACTAATAGAGAGGTTCAGCAAAGTGGCAGAATACAAGGTCAACATACAAAAATCAGTTGGATTCCTTTACATCAACAAAGAGATCTCTGAAAAGGAAATAAGGAAAACAATACCATTTACAATAGCTACCACAAAGATAAAATATTTAGGAACAAACCTTACTAGAGACACAAAAGACTTATACAAAGAAAACTAGAAAACACTACTACAAGAAACTACTAAGGATGTACATAAATGGAAGAACCTGCCTTGTTCATGGATTTAAAAAAGAAAAAAAAAAAAAAATCCAGACTCATTGCTGTTGCATTGATTCAACTCATAGTAATACCTCCTTGGGTTTCCGAGGCGGTATCTCTATAGAAGTAGCTTGCTCAATCTTCCTTCTGAGGAGTGGCTGGTGCATTTGAACCACCAGCCCTCTGGGTAGCAGTCAAATGCCTTAGGCACTATACCACCAGAGCTCCCTGTTCATGGATAGTATGACTGAATACTGTGAAAATGTTGATATTACCCATAGCAATCAACACATGTAATAAAATCCTGATCCAGATGCCATCAACATTTTGTAAGGATATGGAAAAACCAATTATTAATTTCTTATGGAAAGGAAAGAGGCCTTGGCTAAACAAAGCACTGCTGAAGGAGAAAAACAAAGTAGGAGGTCTCACACTCCTGGATCTCAAACTTACTATACAGGCACAGCAGTTATAGACCAATGGAGCAGAATTGAAAACCCAGAAACAGACCCATCAAAAATCCATTAAATGGGGGAAAGAAAGCCTCTTTAACAAATGGTCCTGGCAAAATTGGATATCCACTTGCAGAAAAATAAAATGAGATCCATATCTCACCTCATACACAAAAACAAACTCAAGTTGGATCAAAGCCTTAGATGTAAAACAGAGAACTATAAAGCTCATCAAAGATAAAATAGGGGTAAATCTAGGGACCCTAATTTATGGCATAAATAATCTATCATGCATAACCCCAAATGTGCAGGCAGTGGAAGAGAAGTTAGATGACTGGGACCTTTTAAAAATTAAATTTCTATATGCATTGAAAGACTTCTCCAAAAGGGTAGAAAGAGAACCTACAGACTGGGAAAAAATATTTGGTTATGATATATTTGACAAGGGACTTATCGCCAAAATTTATAGAAAACTTCAACACTGCAACACTAAAAAGACAAACAATCCCATTCAAAGATGGACAAGGGACATGAACAGACACTTCACTAAAGATGATAATGCTGGCAGCCAACAAATACATGAGGAAATGCTTACAATCATTAGCCATTATAGAGATGCAAATCAAAACAGCAATGAGGTATCATCTCATCCCAGCAAGTATAGCTAAGTTCAACAAGACAGAAAATAACAAATAACTTGTGAGGTTGTGGAGAGATTGGAACTCTCATACACTGCATGTGGAACTGCAAAATGGTACAGCCACTGTGGAAAATGATATGGTGTTTCCTTAAAAAAGTGAAAATAGAAATACCATTTGATCCAGCAATTCCATTACTAGGAATATATCCTAAAGAGATGAGAGACAGGACATGAACAGACATATGCACACCCATGTTCATTTCAGCACATTTCACTATAACAAAGAGATGTAAACAACTTAAATGCCCATCAACAAATGAATGTATAACCAAATTATGTTACATTCACATAATGGAATACTATGCTACATTAAAGAATAATGAAGAATACATGAATCATCTCACAATGTGGATGAATTTGGAGGACATTGCACTGAGTGAAATAAGTCAATCACAGAATGACATATATTATAGGAGCCCATTATTGTAAAAAAGTCAAGGAAGGGTTTACTTAGGGAATTGAATTCACTTTGTAGGTTACTAGGAATGAAAGAAAAGGGAAGGGAAATTTCAGACTAGTTGGGGGTCACATGTTGACATGGGTAAGGGTAGGGATTGTATGGTAAGTTTCTGTGACCAGCATGATGACATTGGGGAAAGGAAGGACACTGAAACATACACATAAGGTAAAGACAACAGAGGCAAATACTAGTATATGCACAATACTGCATTACCACTAACACCAAACACCAGGCTACATATAAAATTGAGAAGATCAGGTGGGGGTCAGCGAACAAGAATGCACCCTAGACCAAAGATAGATTTAGCTGAAGATAATCTTAAGTAGATACAGATACTCACTACTGCCAAGTTGATTCTGACTCATGGTGACCCCTCCTTGGGTTTCCAAGGTGGTATCTCTATGGAAGTAGATTGCCCATCCTTCCTTCAGAGTTAGCCACAGTCATTACAGAAGCAACAGAAGACAGAGTTGAAGTAACCTCTCAGAGACAACCAAACACCTTGAGAGAGAGAATCACCAGGCCAGCCAACTCGGAAGCTTAGTATTGAGGCACACCAAGCTCAATTGGCACAACATAGTATGTAAAAATCTTGTTTCACAACCTATTTGGTGAGTAATGACTAGGGTCTTAAAAGCTTTCATGTGGCCATCTAAGATGCAACTATTGGTCTCCTCTCATCTGAGGCAAAAAGAGGGAAGAAAATCAACGCCAGTTGGAAACACTGGATATGATCGACCTCAGGACCAGAAGAACTAGATGGTGTGTGGCTACCAATGCCAATCACTTGGGAAGAGATCAAAACTGGAGATCTTGAATAGAGTGGAGGAAAAATGTGAAACAAAATTCAAAAACACAAAATGACCAGTATTACTGGTCGGATAGAGTCTGGTGGAACCCCCAAGACTATAGCCCTGGAATACCCTTCAGGCTTAGAATTACATTCACTCCTAGGATTGGCTCTCAGCCCAACAGTAAGACTTACATGCAGAACACATATCCCAGGGTGATGCACCTATCTATTCTAGGGAGATACACCCCTTAGAGCAATCAACCAAGGGGCACCAGAAGGGCAGCATTCACATGGAGGGAAATCTGGATAGACGGGAGTGTATAGTTAAGAAGGGCACAGGGAGGGCATGGTCACAGGGATGGGAGGGAAGGAAAGTGCATCATGGTCAGGGATGGTAATCAGGGCGTGAAATCAAACGTACATGAAATGTTGAATGTAAAACAAATTTTGCTCTGTGAATTTATACCCAAAGCACAATTGAAAAAAAGAAAAGAAAGAGAGAAATAAGAGAATATATATATATATATATATATATATATATATATATATGGATAAGGCTGGGCAATCTGCTTCCATAGTGATATTGCCTCAGAAACCCAAGGAGGGGTAGCTATGAGTAGGGGCAGACTCGACACCACATAACAAGAACATATATATATATATATATACACATATATATGTAGTTTCCCTAAGTATATATACTCAGTTTTGCAAAAAGGAAAATGAGAAGATATTAAAAATAATTAACACTGGCTGCAATTTGAATGTAAGGTTTATTCTAAGCAGTTATTCTATATGCATATAGCAACCCATTTTGATCCAGAAAAAGCAAAGGGCTCAAAGAATTTAGATGCCTAGGAGCTTAGATAGGAGCTCTGATAGCGTAGTGCCTAAGGAACTTGACTGCTAACCAGAAGACTGGTTGTTGAAACCCACCAGCCACTCCTCAGAATGAAGGTTGAGCAATCTACTTCTGTAGTGATACTGCCTCAGAAACCCAAGGAGGGGTCACTAAGAGTTGGGTGCAACTCCACGGCATATAACACCAACAACAGGGGCATAGAAAGAGAAAAAAACAAATCAAAACCAAACTCACTGCCATGGAGTCAATTTGAACTCAGTCATGACTCCCATTGAGTTTTTAAGGCTGTAAATCATTATAGAAGCAAGTGCCGCATCTTTCTTCCACAGAGTGGCTGGTGGGTTTGAACTATCGACTTTTGGAATAACAGCCAAATGCATTTAACCACTACAGCACCAGATCTCTTCTATAAGAAAAGAAGAGGATGAAACATAAAATATCAACCATTGGCTAATATTAGCATAATTACACCAGCTTTCCCTCACTGTTGAAGTCAACTGATAATTTCTGGCCTCATTGTTAATAATTTGGCCCTCCATCTACCTTTTTGAGATTTAAATTAGGAGATAATGGTTTGACAACTATCTTTTCTAGCAGGATAAAACAAATTTACATTGCTGTACGGCAGTTTCTATCAAGTTTTTACAGTTTGGGTCAGGCTTTTATGGTTAGTATGTGGTTTTGTGGCTAAGAAAAACTTTAAAATCAAAGTAAAATGTCCATTTTTAATTTTCCTATTCAACATAGGATAAAACCAAACTCACTGCCGTCAAGTTGGATCTGACTCATCGTGACCCCTCCTTGGGTTTCTGAGGTGGTATCTCTATGGAAGTAGATTGCCCAACCCTTCTTGCAAGGAGTGGCCAGTGGGTTTGAACTGGCAGTATTCTGGTTAGCAGTCAAATGCCTTAGGCACTAGAGAAATAAATAAAAATGTTTAGTTATGGGGAGTGGGTTCAAAATCTTTCCAAATCCAAATACTATCCCATCCTTGATACCTTCCCACCCCTGCCTGCCTTCCTGGACCACCACTCATCTACTTTACAGTTGTGGATCTCTGCCTATTTTAGTATGCTGTTAGTTTAGAATCACACAGTATTGGCCTTTTCTTGTGAGAACCAACAGTATATAAGGACTGTTGTGCACAAAAGAGTCACTGAGACTCTGTGTGATTCTTGAGAAAAGTCTAATTGAGATCTCAAGTACCTCCTAAAATTCTACCTTCATCCAAAATGTAATGAATTGTTCTCTAAATTAGCATAAAGATAAAGAAAAACCCAAAGCAAAATCTCTCTACCTTTATTATGCCCCAAGAGGACACAAGGTGTCAAAGAAAAAACACAAAATTATCAACATTTCATTGATTGATCAGGATGGCTAGTCTCTTACCTCTGCTGGATTACAAAGGCTTCCCTATGTCAATTACTAAAAGAAGTCTCAGGAGGAGTTCTAGTCTCACTATCTCTTGTAGGGTATCGCCAAGAAGAAGAGATTAGAACTGAGAAGACTGAGAAGTGGGAAGCTGAGACACCAATATAGCAGATTCCAAGGGCAACAGAGAAAAAAAGAGGAAATGTAGGGTAAACAGCTGTGTATGATGCCTAGGTCTCTAGCTCTAATGGCTGGGTAAATGGTTGTGTTTACCTCTGATGTCTTACGTCTTAATACTGCTGTGTATGAAAGCTTAAATTCTAAAACATTTGGTTTGTGGAAGGCTGTGGTTTACACCAGGAGTCCTAATTCCATTTTGAGTCTTGACATAAGTTCAGATGTCATTTATGCTCTTTATGTTATTTCTCCAATATTTGGCCATTAAACCAACAATGTGTCTAAGGTCAAAGTCCTGGTAAGCACCAAAAAGCAAAACAAAACGAAAACCTCAGTGCTGTAGAGTTAGATCTGACTCATGGCAACCCCTCCTTGGGTTTCCTAGGCGGTACCTCTATGGAAGTAGACTGCCCAATCTTCCTTCTGAGTAGTGGCTGGTGGGCCACAGGCCTTCTGATTAGCAGTCAAATGCCTTAGGCACTACACCACCAGAGCCTTTCTCAGGAAGAATGTGGTCAAAAGTAGATTACAAATCCTGGGCAAATCCAAGGAGAGGAAGCTTGCCCTCAGGCAGAAAAGTGCTCACACAAAGAATTAGGGAATTTGCTTGGGCATGTCTTTCTTAACAAAAAGAATTTACTTGGGCATGTCCCTAAAGATTTACCAAAAATAGCCAATCCTGGAACGCTTTTTAACTTTCAATTAGGTACATATTCCAATCAGAGTCCTCTGTAGTCCCACTAGAAATAATGATGAATTGACCTATCACCAGTCATGAACTTGTAATGATTTTCTTTTTTCCCTATCATATATAATGAATACCATGAATGTTATCCAGCAGATTCCATCAGCTTCTCTACTGGGTGCATGCTGATGGTTTCCCTCATCTGGATGACTATTTTTGTTTTAGAGCTTAAATTCTAAAGCACTTGGTTTTGTGGAAGGCTGTGGTCTGCAGTGGGAGCCCTAACTCCATTTGGAGGCTTGATATAACTTTAGGATGTCATTTGGGTTCTTTCTGACCATTAAACCAGCATTGTGGCTATGCCTAGAGAAGTTCCAGGACAAACCTAGGGAGGGGCAGTTTGCCTTCAGGAAAAATAGGATCGCAAATAGATTATGCTCATGAAAAGAACAAGGGAACTTGACTGAGTGTGCCCTTTCCTAATTTAAATTAAGATCTTGGAATTGTTTAGTGGCTTCCTTGTAATTAAGACTCAGGTTGCATGGTCACGAGTCACAGCCTATCCAGACTAGCCAGGTAGTCAAGGTCCAGAACCTATCCTGTAACCCAATCATGGCTTTCCACCCCCCACTATCCCACCCTTACCCCCGCTTCTGCAGTTCCGCCTGCAATGGTGATGAATCATGCAGCCACCAATCACAATTTTATGATGATTCACTCCCCCCCCTCCTTTTTTTTTTAATCAACCATATATACTTAGTCCCATGGCCATGACTCAGCAGACTCTACTCAGATTTCTATATTGTATGCATGCTGATGGTTTCCCTCACCCTGGATGATTATCTTTGTTTTGTCTTTGTCCTGTCTAAGGCTTAATAAAAGTGTCTGTATTGAACCTGTTTGAATCTGGGGTCTCTTTTTTCCCTAATATATTTTTATCTTTGTCCTGTTTGTTTAAGGCTTAATAAAAGAGTCTTTACAGAACATTATTACATTATGGATTCTGGGTTTTTTCCCCCCACCTATCACAACTATAACTGAAGTATCAAAAGTGAATGACTTCAAAGAACAAAAACTTATTTTCTCACAGTTCTGGAAGTGAAATGTCCAAATCAGTATCTTAGTTGTGTCAATTCCCTCCTTCTTACTATCCCTGGACATTCCATGATTCCTTGATGTTCCTTAGCTTGTAGATGACCCTGACAGGGCATCTGTCTTCACCTGAAGCATGTGTATATCTATGTGTAATCTGCTCTTTTTATAACTCAGAAGTGATTAGATTTAGAACCATCCTACTCAGGTATGGTTTCATTAACATAACAACAACAACAACAACAACAACAACAAAACATTTTTCTGGACAGGATTACATCTACAGGTATAGGAGTGAGGATCCCAACACATAGTTTTAGTGGACCCAATTTAATTCATAATATCTGAATGCTCAGGTGGTGTAGTGCCTAAGACATTTGACTGCTGAGAAGGCTGGTGGTTCAAACCCACCAGCCACTCCTTGGAAGGAAGATTGGGCAATCTACTTCTGTAGAGATACTGCCTTGGAAACCCAAGGAGGGGTAGCTATGAATTGGGACCAACTTGGAGGTAGTGAGTTTGGTTTTGGTTTGGCTTATTGGTAACTCTCTTACAGAAATCAACAAATATACTAATGTCACAAAGTACCACACAACAATAAAGCTAACTTAAAAAGAGAGAGAGAAATCATGTACTATTGTGATTAACTAAGTCTTTCCATTCCAGTTGATACAGAAAAGACAATTATATCATTTTTCCTCCACACTAAGATGAGCTATATCAACACCTGTGGAAGCAGCTGTCAAGAAATCAGACATCATATTGCACTAGGCAAATGTGCTGCAAAAGATCTCTTTAAAGCATTAAGAATTAAAGATGTTGCTTTGAAGACTAAAGTGTGCCTAACCCAAGCCATGGTATTTTCAATCACTTCATATGCATGTGAAACTGGACAATGAATAGAGAAGACTGAAGAAAAGTTGATGCCTTTGAATTGTAGTATTGGTGAAGAATATCAAAAATACCATGGATTGCCAAAAGAATGAACAAACCTGTCCTGGGGGAGATGCAGCTGGAATGCTCCTTGAAAGTAAGAATGGCCGTACTTTGTCTCACCTACTTTGGTTATGCTTTCAGAAGGGACCATTCCCTGGTGAAGGGTATCAAGCTTGATATAGTAGTGGGTCAGTAAAAAAGGGGAAGACCCTCAACAAGATGGATTGACACAGAGGCTGCAACAATGGGCTCAAGTATAGCAAGGATTGTGAGGATGTCACATGACTTTTGTTGGGTGAGTTGGGGGTTGGACAGATTCTAGGTTCAGCAGTATCAATTTTGACATCTAAACTTTTGAGAACTTACTACTCCAGAGCAACAGGGAAAATTGGTCTCCTATTATGTTACGCAAGGAGCTCTGGTGGTGTAATGCCTAGGGCATTAGACTACTAACCAGAATGTTGGTAGTTGAAACCCACTAGCCACTCCATGGATGGAAGACTGGGCAATCTACATCCGTAAAGATTTAGTTCCTTGGAAACCTAAAGAGGGTCACTATGAGTCAGAATCCAGTCAATGGCAGTGAGTTTGGTTGAGTTTTTATTACATTATGCAAGTCCCTGGGTGATATAAATGCTTAACATGCTGAGATGCTAACCAAAAGCTTGGAAGTTCAAGTTCACTCAGAGATATCTTGGGAAAAAACCCTGGCAATCTACTTTAGTAAAATCAGCCATTGAAAACCCTATGGACCACAATTCTACTGGGGCACATGAAGTCAATATGAATTGGAATTGACTTGAGGGAAACTGTTTAATGATAGGCTTCCCTACATAGGCATTTTATTTGATTTGGAAATTAATAATCTAATTTCTTTTCCATGGAAACAGTGATGCTTAGAAAGCAGAGTGGTGTGGATACAATAAAAATAATAGGGAGAAAATGACAAACTTGATGTCATTGTTTTTTGTCTTGTGGTTAGTGAGGGGGCATGTAGTAGTTAAATTTTATGTCAACTTGGCTGGGCCTGGTTGAGTGGCTGGGTAGCTGGTGGTTATTATTCCCCATGATGTGACTGGCAATCAGCTCCATGGAGGGATCTACCACAAGCAGCTGAGTAGCTGCCTTTGGGATGTGGTCTGCTTCCTGTATATAAGGAGAAGACTTGGGGACAGTTTCTAGCTTATGGCACCTTGAATCCTGCATATAGCCGTGTCATTGTTCAGGAGCCTGCCATGGTCTGCTGACCTTGGGACTTACAATGGACTTGAATTAATGGCCTGTCTTGTGATTTGGTATTATCGGGACTGTGACTTTTTACTTGCCAACCTTGAGCTTGGCAGCCTCAGCAGCCAGTAGCTGCCTGAGTATAGAAAAGCCTCTAGCTTCAGTGGGCCAAGAGGTGGAGGCAGAGCTGAAGTTCTAGGCTGAGGGGCTTTCATCCAGTCCCTAGAGCTTGGCACTTTGAACTTGGACTTAAGCCTCCAAATTGTAAGAATAGACTTCTGTTTGTTAAGGCCATCCCATTTGTGGTATATTCCTGTCAGAGCAAGGCACATCCCACCAGGGGAGTTATGTGATAACTTGTGGTTCCACATGAATACAGTAAAACACTCTTGGGTTTGAAGATTCAAGTTATAGAATAATTCAAGTCAATCAATTAAAAAAAAAAAATCCAAAAACACCAAACAAAATGACCGAAAATTGGAGGCAGGAGGTCTAGCCATTCCCCTCCTTCACAACAAGCACTCAAAATGAAAATATTCAAGGTACATTATTATGGTACATGTTATCATTTTTCAAATTATGTACAGTTTCTAACTTTGGAAAAGGAGGGTTCTATTAAATTTAGAGAGAGCTGTGTGACTTCAGCCAATACATTGTCAATGAAGTAGTATATGTTATTTTGGGGAAGTTTAAAGAGCCAGTGCATAGTTTCCTATCTCTCTCTCTCTCTTTTTTTTTTTTTTGGCTAGGAGACCAGCAATTCCAGACAAGGACTTTCCTCTTAGTATCCCTGAGTAAAGACAATATAAAGCACAGCCTCAGGTGACCCTTGATGGAATACAATGTAGTGAGAAATGTGGGGGTCTTTTGTCACTGCGGCATAATTTAGCATAAACTGACAATTTCACATTGCCTGTTTTTGTCTGTCAGCAATGGAGTATTCTATAACTGGCATATAAAATAAGCATTCTTTTTTTTTCTCACTCTAATCTTTGGATTGGATTGACTGAAGTTCAACTGACTAGGCTTGGCTTGGCTTTAGGCTTAGGCTGGGAATAGGTCTGCCTCACATGTTACTCATTCATCTGGGACCAGAATGCTACCCTAGGTGTGTTATTCTCAAGACAGAAGGCAAAAGCATAACAGGATAAGCCCAAATGTACAAGCATGTTTTAAAACCTCTGCTTTCATCACATCTAGAACATGCCATTGGCCAAAGCAGGATCATGGCTAAATCCTATATAAGTACTACAAGAAAATACACTACTCCTTTTGTTGGGTGAAATGTAAACTCCTGTGATTATAGTAATGAATAAAAGAAGAGATGAAAAGTAAAAAATTATCATGTAATCTGCCACTTGCTTTTAGATGTCTGATAAAATCACAAAGCAGGTCTAAGTAGGAGTCCCTAGAGGATTCTACACTCTTGGCATGATCTGTATCACAATCTCCATCCCATTCCACATTTATAGCCAGAACTGTCCAATTTTGTGGGACTGAAGCTTGTACATTTTATGGTGTCCTCTTCAAATACACTAACACAAAATGCCATGCAAGCTCATTGGTAGTTATTTCTCAGGCCCTTAGTTGGATCCGTGCAATGAGAGAAATTGGAACCTGAGCCTCATTAGCTTCCTATTCCATCAACCCCTCTTCATTGGCTTTATCACAATTTTTCATGCTATCTTTCTTGAGACCAGTAGCTCTAATCTTATTTTTATGTTTACTGAATTATGACAGTCTTCAACAAGTGCAAGATTGCCAGTTCAGCTCATATTACCTGGACTCTCATCTATAGATTTAAATGCATGACAGAAATGATTAGGCATTCAGCTACTAACTGAAAGACTGGTGGTTTGAATCCACCCAGCGATAACTTGGAAGACACTCCTGACAATCTGCTTCCAAAAGATCACAGTCTTGACAACCTTATGAAGCACAGGGCTGCTCTGAAACACGTGGGGTATCCATGAGTCAGGATCAACTCAACGGTAACTGGTTTTTTGGAAGGGAGATGGGTACCAGGACATTAGTTTTGTAAATTGATTTAAGTCAGTTTGGGTACTTGACAAATGTCAGACTCTTTGGTAAATATTGGAAGTCCCAGTGTCTAAAAGTAGAAAGGGATTATACAACCCATCGCCCAACAGCACTCTTGCAGGTGGAATGTCACTGCAAAAGCAATCCTCCAACTGAACTCCATCTACATGTATTTAGCAATTAGGCAACAAAATTTTTCATATCCTGTTCCTAGCACAGGGCAATATTTGGCGCAGACTATCAGTTTCTCAGTCCTGATTGCAATTAGAATTAGCTGGAAAACTTGAAACCAGAGACAGCTAGGCTCACACCTGACCAATTAAATTATAATTTCTGGAAATGGGGCTTGGGCAACGGCATTTAAAATTTTTGTTTATTTATTTTGTTATTGAAAATATGCACAGTAAAGCATACATCAATTCAATAGTTTCTACATGTACAATTTAATGACATTTATTACAGTCTTTGAGTTGTGCAACCACACTCATGCTCCTTTTCTGAGTTTTTCCTCTCCCATTAACATAAATCCACTGCCACCTAAATTTGCTATCTAATTTTTGAATTTGCTGTTGCCAATTTGCTCAATCTTGAAAGAGCACAATACTCAAGGCAGATATTCTTTACTTGTCAAACTAAACCACTGCTTTATTTTAAGAAATCTTCAGGGGGTATTTTTGGTTTAAGCATTAAAGATGATCTCAGGACAATAGTTTTAGGGGTTCATGTAGCCTCCATGGCTCCAGAAAGTCTAGAGTCCATGAAAATTTAAAGTTCTGTTCTGCATGGTCTTCTTTTTGATCAGGATGCTTTTATAGAATATTTGATCAAAAGGTTCAGTAATGGTAGCTAGGTACCACCTAGTTCTTCTGGTCTCATGGCAAAAGAGGCAATTGGTCATGGAGGCAATTAGCCACACATTCCATATCCTTCTATTCCTCAATCTCTTTCCTCCTCTATTGTTCCAGGTGAATAAAGACCAATTGTTGTGCCCACATGGTTGCCTGCAAGCTTTCAAGACCCCATGCAGTATTCAATGAACTAGGGTATAGAACAGAAGCACTAAACATGTTATTAGGGCCAGTAAACTAGGATGTGCCATGAAACCATAACCCTAAACCTCCAAACCAAGAAACCAAATCTCATGAAGGTTTTAGTTGTATATAAGCCACTTTTTCAGCTACTTTCTCTCTCTTATTTATTTATTTTGTCATTGTTGTAAGTAAATCTAGCACACAACTTTTGTCAATTTAACTTATTGGCAGCAATTGAAATAATTGTGTAACCCTACCTTCAATCAATGTGAATTTTCTATTGCCAATACCTCACCATTCTCTCTCCTTCCTGTCCCTTGTAACTGCTAATAAACTTTGTTGTTGTTGTTGTTAGGTGCTGTCAAGTTGTTTCTGACTCATAGCAATCCCATGCACAGCAGAACAAAACACCACCCGATCCCATGCTAGCTCCATGATTGCTGCTATACTTGAGCCCATCATTGCAGCTACCATGTCAATCCATCTCATTGAAGGCCTTCCCCTCTTTCACTGACCCTCCACCTTACCAAGCATGACATCCTTCTCCAGGTAATGGTCCCTCCTGACAACATGACCAAAATAGGTGAGATGAAGTCTGGCCATTCTCACTTCCAAGGAGCATTGTCATTTGTGTCATCAGTGTATCACAGGTTGTTAATGATTCTTTCTCCAATCCTGATGCCACATTTTTCTTCATATAGTCCAGCTTTTCGGATTACTTGCTCAGCATACACATTGAATAAATGTGGGGAAAGAATACAACCCTGACACACTCCCTTCTTGATTTTAAACCACGTAGTGTCCCCTTGTTCCATTCAAACGACAGCCTCCTGGTCAAGGCACAGGTTCCTCATGAGTACAATCAAGTGTTCGGGAATTCCCATTCTTCTCAATGTTATCCATAATTTGTCATGATTCACACAATCAAATGCCTTTGCATAGTCAATAAAACACAAGTAGACATATTTCTGGTATTCTTTGCCTTAAGCAAAGATCCATCTGACAGCAGCTATGATATCCCTTGTTCCATGTCCTCTTCTGAATCCACCTTGCACCTCTGGATGCTCTCTATCAATATACCATTGCAACCATTTTTGAATTATCTTCAGTATGATCTTACTTGTGTGTGATATTAATGATTTTGTTCTATAATTTCCACATTCTGTGGGATCACCTTTCTTTGGAATGGGTACAAATATGGATCTCTTCCAGTCAGTTGGCCAGGTAGCTGTCTTCCAAATCTCTTGGCATAACCAAGTGAGTGCCTCCAGCAGGGCATCCGTGTGTTGAAACATCTCAGTGGGTATTCTATCAATTCCTGGTGCCTTGTTCTCCAATTCCTCCAGTGCAGCTTCAACTTCTTCCTTCAGTACCATTGGTTCTTGATCATAGGCAACGTCCTGAAATGCATGAACATCAACCAGATCTTTTTGGTACAGTGACTGTGTATTCCTTCCATCTTCTTTTGATGTTTCCTGCATCATTCAATATTTTCCCCACAGAATCTTTCAATATTGCAACTTGGAGCTTGATATTTTTCTTCAGTTCTTTCACCTTGAGACATGCAATGTGTGCTCTTTCCTTTTGCTTTTCTAACTCCAAGTCTTTGCACATTTCATTTTAATAATTGACTTTGTGTTCTTGAGATGCTCTTTGAAATCTTCTGTTTGACTCTTTTTTCTTGTCATTTCTTCCATTTGCTTTAACTAATCTCTGCTCAAAAGCAAGTTTCAGAGTCTCATCTGACATCCATTTTTGTCTTTTCTTCCTTTCCCATCTTTTTAATGACCTCTTGCTATCTTCATGGATGATGTTCTTGATGTCATCCCACAGTTCCTCTGGTTTTCAGTAACTAGTGTTCAATGCATCAAATCCATTCTTTAGATGTTCTCTAAATTTGGGAGAGATATTATCAAGGCCATAGTTTGGCTCTCATGGACTTGTTTTAATTGTCTTCAACTTCAACTTGAACGTGCATATGAGTAGTGAAGGTCCTCACAACTGGTCTTCCACAGCCAGCTCCTGGCCTTGTTTTGGCTGAAGATATTGAACTTCTTCATCACCTCTTGCCACAGATGTAAATCTGATCCTTGTGTATTCCATCTGTCTAAATACACATGTATAGTCATCATTTATATTTGCCATGAATAAGTCATTGATCTGGCAAGATTCTATCATGTGATCTCCAGTATTTTTTGTATCAGTGAAGCAATATTTTCCAACTACCAGTAACTCTTCTTTGTTTCCAACTTTTGCATTCCAGTCACCAGTGATAGTCAACACATCTTGATTGCATGTTTGGTCAATTTCAGACTGCAGAATTTGATAGAACTCTTCGATTTCCTCATCTTTGGCTTTGGTGCATAGATTTGAATAATAGTAGCAAGTGGTCTTCCTTGTAGACATTCGGATATAATCCTATCACTGACAGTGTTGTACTTCAGGAGAGATCTTGAAACAGTCTTTGTGACAATGAATGCCACACGATTCCTCATTAATTTGTCATTCCTGGAATAATAGATCATATAGTTGTCTGTTTCAAAATGGCCAAAACCAGTCTATTTCAGCTCATTAATGTAGAAGATTTCAATCTTTATGTGTTCCATTTCATTTTTGACAACTTTCAATTTTCCTAGATTCATACTTCATACTTCCCATGTTCTGATTATTAATGGATGTTTGCAGCTGTCTCTTGCCTGCAACTTTACTGAATTTGACTATTAGTTATAGAAGTTTTCTTGCAATTTCTTTGGGATTTTCTGTATATAAGATCATATTTTCTGTGCATAGCGACACTTCTACTTCTTCTTTAGTCTGGATAACTTTTTTTTCTTTTTCTTATCTTATTGTGCAGGCTAGGACTTCTAATACAATTGAATGGAAGTGGTGAAAGTGGGCACCCTTGTCTTATTCCTGATTTCAAGGGTAAAGTTTTCAGTCTTTCTCTATTAAGTATAATGTTGGTGGTTGACCACCTTTTTATGCCCTGAATTATATTGTGAGATTTCCCTTCTATTCCAATATTTTTTAGGGTTTTCATAAAAAAAGATGTTGTATTTTATCAAATGGTTTTTATGCATCCATAGAAATGATCATGTGATTAATTTCCTTTGTTCTACTTTTGTGATATAATATACTAATTACTTTTCTGATGTTGAACAGTTTTTGCACTCCTGGAGTAAATCCCACTTGGTCATGGTGTATGAGTGTTTTAATTTGCTGGGACAACAGCATTTTTTGAAGCTCCTAGGTTAATTCTAGAGTGTAACAAGTAGTGAAAAATCTCTGCTCTGGGCACTTCCAATTAGTACTTGCATGAAGGATCTAGCAATATTCAAACAGCAGGATGAGCTAACCTGGTAGATCAGGCAACAGGGTCATCCATGCAAGGCCCCTCAACAACATTCTTCAATATCTTTATGATCTTGAGCTGCTTTAATTAAAGGAGAAGGAAGAAGAGAAGAAAAAACCTCCTTACACATTTTTAAAATGTGTAAAATTTTTTCATCACACGTTTTAGTAATTGCAGAGGGAGCCTAATTTAGGCATATCACAAATCTTGGCATTTTAAAATAAAATCATTACATTACTCTTTTAAATGTAGGCTCTAGAATTTAAACATCATAATGACTTTATAATATCACCATATCACCATCCATTTAAAAAAATATGAAAAACCTCTTTAATTTTTGATAAGAAGAAATTTTATATCATTACTCTTTTTCCTAGAGTTTGTATTTCTTTTCTGCTTCCCTTACAGACTTTTACTCTATTGTATTTTTCTACCTAATTTATTTATCCATTTTTATGGATCATGATAACAAAAATTAGTGGATAAATTTAAATTTAAAGAATTCCTATGACTTAGAATAATGTAGAACATAACTCAAAATCATAAAAACAAAGGAACCAGATTTGCTGGTCTGATAGAGCCTGGTGGAACCCTGAGACTATGGCCCCTAGCTGCCATTCAGGTCTGGAATTGAACTACTCCTATGGTTCCAACCAAACAAGACATAGGCATATGAGCTGGACACTTACATTAGGTAGATACACTCTTTGGAGAGATCAGTCATGGGAGAATAGAAGGGGTGCATATGCACAGAGAGATCATTTGGAGGGCAGGAGTGCATGGAAAGGAAGAACACAGGAAAGAGGTGGCTATGGGGAGGAAGTGGGAGGAGAGCTGTTGTATTGTGGGAAATTGCAGTCAATGTCATGAGACAAAGTGTATGTGAACTGCTGTATGGAAGATGAATTTGCTCTCTAAATTTTCACTCAAATCACAATAAAATTAAAAAAAAAATTTCTGTGACCTAAGGCTCAAGCACTTTTTTTCTTTTTCTGGACCAAGTTGTTATTTTAATTATTATGTTTAATCAAAATATCATAAAAATGCATATTTCTTAAAAATATTAATATGGAAAGTAAAACTTAATTAGAATGATATCTTTTAATAAGAGATTTGGAGACTTATAAATACTGTTTCATGTTTCCAAGTATATCCATCATGGATCTATGTATATCCAGGTGTATTTCTTAACAAAAATGAGATAGGATTCATCATCAATTTTATTTTTATTTAGCATTTTATAAAGTTTCAGATAATAACAAGTTTATTTAAATGAATGGATGAGAATAATAGGAGTTTTGTTATAGAAATGTTCTTTGACTCTTGGAATTGCTTCTGAGCTATGCACCAGAAATCATATAGTGATCTATCATCTCAGTAATTTTAAATTATCTATCATCTGACAACTTGATTCCATTTTTCAGTTTTATCGAAAGCAATGAATTGGAAACTGCCTAACTTGTCAAATATATGTATTTATCTGAGTAATTCATTTTCTAAACACCAATACCAGGTGTCTACTGTTGCCTTTGTCAGTTATTGCGCCAAGGAGCCCTGGTGTTACACTGCTTAATGTTTTTAGCTGCTAACTAATGGGTCAGCAGTTTGGACTCACCAGCCACTCCAGGAGAGAGATCTGTGGCAGTCTGCTTCTGTAAAGATTTACAGTCTTGGAAACCCTACGAGAATCTGATGGCACCCAGGAAAGGTATTTAGGTCTAACCAAAAGTTGGCAGTTTGAACCCACTGACTGCTTCATGAGAGAAAGATGAGGTAGCCTGCCTCCATAAAGACTTACAGCCTTGAAAACCCTATGGAGTTCAGTGCAAGAGAGGGTCAACTCAATGGCAGTGGGTTGAGTTTTTCCTTCAGAGCTTTTTACACAGTCCCTTCTAAGAACAAGCTATAAAAAGATTTGAAATTTGAGGGCAGGCTAGCTTCATGTGTGTGTGAAATGAGCAGTTATGTAGAATTTCACACTCAAAGGACCTACAGTTGGTTTAATGCACTATTGTCATCATCTTGGAGTCCTTGAGCACGGCAAATGTTTAATGCTCTTAGCTATTAACTGAAAGACTTGAGTCTACCTCGGGGTGCCTTGGGAGAAAGGCCTCGTGATCTATTTTGAAAATATCAGCCATGGAAACCCTGTGGAACACAGTTCTATGCTGACACATGTAGGGTCACCATAAATTTGAATCTACTTGACAGCAATTGATTTGTTTTTGATTTTTGTCACTGACTGGAAATGCTTAATGATTTTGGAACAAGTGGTCTGACATTTTTTATTTTGCACTGGACTTTGAAGATTATGTCACTTTTCTTTTGTAATCAGGACAAAAGTCATTGTGAAAACTATAGGGCAGGGAGATATGGTCTGGACCATGCACAATACCAGGCAAAACTGTTTTAGGAAAGAGTGTGAGAAACAAGAAGATCTTGAAGTAGATGTTGGTATAACCTCGTGAGAAGTCTTTTTATGCTCCCAGGGTTTGTGAACTCCAGCTTGAAGATCACCACATTCATCTACCAGGAGGCATGGTGCATGCCTACTGACTTGCTGTAGTTTTACACTTCACTCTTGAAAGTGATAGTACAATATTCCTAATCAGCATCACCCGTCTTGACCAGTACTCATTTCACCAATACCAAATTATCATTATTAATGTCCTGTATAATACTCAATAGACCCTGTAGTATATATTTTGGTAGGATAATTGAGATAAGTAATGCTATACACCAGCCACTTCTCAGAAGGAAGATTGGGCAATCTACTTCTATAGAGACACCACCTTGGAAAACCACAGAGGAGTTGCTATGAGTTGAATCCACTTGAGTTTGGTTTTTTATAGAGAGAGGGTGGAATTGTTTTAGATAGATATAATATAAGTTATATATATATATAGATAGATAGATAGATAGATAGATAGATAGTTATAATATATAGATACAGATATATTGATAGAGACTCACTGCCATCTAGTTGATTCCAACTCACAGAAACTTCCAACTCACAGAAACCCCCATTGGGCTTCTGAGGCTGTAAATATTTATGGAAGTAGACTGCTCAATCTTCCTTCCATGGAGTGACTGGTGGATTTCAGCTGCTGACCTCTGGTTAGAAGTCAAATGCCTTTATATATATATATTTGTTGTTATTATTTGCCACCCAGTTGAACCCAACTCATAGCTATCCTTCCTTGGGTTTCTGAGGCAGTATCACTACAGAAGTAGATTGCCCAACCTTCTTTCTGAGGAGTGGCTGATGGGTTTGAACTGCCAGCCTTCTGGTTAGTGATGAAGTGCCATAGGCACTATGCAACCAGAGCTCATACACTAACACACACACACACACACACACACATTTACATATATATCTTTTTATAATGATTTGGGTGAAATTTCACAAAACAGATTCTAAAATGAATTCTAAAATGAATGTAAAATCATTTAACAGCTCATATACATTTTGTATGTGACACTGATTAAAATCCCCAAAATTTAACAACTCTCCTCCCACTTTCTCCTTATGGTCACTTTTTCCTTGCATTTTTTCCCTCTTAAGCATTCCTCCCTCTCTAGTTTTCTTAGTGTGCAAATACTGCTCTTCTGACCTCCCATGGTTTATTTTTCTAAGGACTGCATTTCCCTGGTATAGTTTTTCAGCTCATCTAGTTTTTCAGCTCAAAGTATCTTCAGTCCATTGTTTGGCTAAAAGTTAGCCACGGGAGTGAGTTCAATTCCAGGCTTGAAGTGTTACCAGGGACCATAGTCTCAGGGATTTCTCTGGTCTTTATCTGATCAGTAATCCTGGTCTTTACTATGTTTTAAAATTTATTTTTGCACATTTTTCTCCCATGCTATCCAGGACCTCCAATTTTGATCCCTTTCTCAGTGGTTGGCAGTGATAGCTGGCACCATCTAGGTCTTCAGGTCCAGGGTTGTGCAGGCTGAGGTTCTCATGGTCCATAAGTTCTCTGGACTAATTGTTTCCATGGGTCTTTGATATTCTTTGTTCATCTTTGCTCCAACATCATTTTCTATGTTCTGCAATAGTTTGAGTAGGATAGGTGTCAGCTCTTCTCTGATCATTTGATATAATCCTCTAGTGAAGAGGTCTAGTAAGAGACCAATAGTTGCATCTTACATGGTCGCTTGCAAACTTTTAAGACCCAAGTCACTACTTACCAGAGTAGGATATAAAAAAATGTTTTTGTGTACTATGTTATGCCAACTGAGATTAATGTTCCCAGAGACCATGGTCCCAAGCTCACAGGCCCAGCAACTCACTCCCTCAAGATGCTTAGTTGAGGCTAAAAATTTATCCTAACTTTGTCCCCAGTTAGCTCTATTGCATATGGACATTTTTATAGCACATACAAATATGCATTGAAGAATATCATCTGCCCAGCCTATGCACGGTCATGGATATATTCTTGTTTGCTTACCTATACCTGATCTTCTTACCTATCTACTTATGTTTCCATCCATTGATTAGTGTTTGCTATTACTGATAATGAAGTATTGTATATGTAATAACATATACCTTATTGTTTGTACCTCTAGTGCATCTCTCTGTCTTCCTTTTCCTTAGTGATTTTTCCACTTCTTTGAAGAATGTTGATGGAATTTAGATTGGAATTGCATTGAATATATAGACTGCTTTGGGTAGTATTGACATTTTTATGATGTTCAGTTCTCCTGTCCAAGAACATGGGATATTCATCCATTCATGTAGGTCTCGTATAGTTTCTTGAAGCAGTGTTTTGTAGTTTTCTTTGTCTAGGTCTTTGGTGTCCATGGTAAGATTTATTCCTAAGTGTTTTATCTTATTGGTAGCTATTGTAAATGGTATTAATTTCCTTATTTCCTTTCCAGAGATCTCTTTATTGGTGTAACAGAATCTAACTAATATTTGTATGTTGATCTTGTATCGTGCCACTTTGCTGAAGCTTTCAATTAGTTCCAGTAGTTTTCTTGCTGAGTCTCTTGGATTTTCTATATATAGGATCATGTCATCTGCAAATCTGCCAATTTGGATGCCTTTTGTTTCTCTATCTGGCTTTATTGTTGTGGCTAGGACTTCCAATACAATGTTGAATAGAAGTGGTGATGAGGAAATCCTTGTCTGGTTCCTGTTCTCATGGGGAGTGCTTTCAGTCGCTCTCCATTGAAAGTAATGTTGGCTGTTGGTTTTGTGTAAATGTCCTTTATTATGTTGAGAAATTTCCCTTCTATTCTTATTTTGCTGAGAGTTTTTTATTAGGAATGGATACTGTGTTTTATCAAATGCCTTTTCTGCATCAATTGATATAATCATGTGGTTCTTTTCCTTTGTTTAATTTATTTCATAGATTATTTTCATTGTTTTTCTAATGTTGAACCATCCTTGCATCCTTGCATACCTAGTATGAATCCTACTTGTCATGGTGTATTATTGATATGGTGTTGGATTCTGTTGACTATGATTTTGTTAAAGATTTTTCAGTCTGTATTCATGAGGGATATTGGTCTCTAGTTTTCCTTTGCTTGGTTTTGGTATCAGAGTTATGTTTGTTTCATAGAACAAGTTTGGGAGTATGCCATCATTTTCCATGTTCTGGAATAGTTTGAGCAGGATAGGTGTCAGCTCTTCTCTGGTCATTTGATATAATCCTCTGGTGAAGCCATCTGGGCCAGGACATTGTGTGTGTGTGTGTGTGGGGGGAGGAGTTTGTTTTATGACCTACTCAATTTCTTCTTTTGGAACTGCTCAAATTTTTTCCTCAGTCTGTGTTAATTCAGGAAGTCTTGTTAATTTAAGTAGTCATGGTATTTTAAGGAACTCTGGTGGCATAGTGCCTACGGCATTTGACAGCCACCAGACTGCTAACCGGAAGGGTGGCAGCCACTCTATGGAAGAAAGACTGGCAGTCTACTTCCATAAAGATTTACCACCTCGGAAACCCAAAGGGGGTCACTATGAGTCAGAATTTACTTGATGTCAATGAGTTTGGCTTGGTTTGCTTTTCTAGAAATTTGTCCATTTTTTCCAGGTTTTCCAATTTGTTAGAGTACAGTTCTTCATAATATTTTCTTACTATCCTTTTTATTTTGGTTATTCTGTTTTGATGTTGTTTATTTCACTTTTTATTTGTGTTATTTGCATTATATCTTTCTTTTCCTTAGTTAAATTTTCCAGTGCTTTGTTGACTTTATTAATCTTTTTGAAAAAAAGTCAAATAATTATTTTTTTTCTATTGTTTTTCTGTTTTGTTTATTTCTGCTCTGGTCTTCATTATTTCCTTCTGGAGAATGTATCCTTCTTTTGTTGTTCATTTTCTAATTGCCGGAGTTGTTGGGTTAAGGTGTTGATTATGATCTTTTTTTCTTTTTTGATGTGTGCATTAATTGTTATAAATTGACCTCTGAGTACTGCTTTCACTGTGTCCCAAAAGTTTTGTTATGATCTATGTTCATTCTTTTTTGTTTCTAGGAATTTTTAAATTTCACATGTTATTTCTTCTGTTAACGCAGTGGTTCTTGAGCAGTGTGTTATTCAGTTTCCATGTATTTGAATATTTTTCTCCTGGTCTTCCTATTTCTAATTTTATAGCACTGTGGTCTGAGAAGATGCTTTGTGGTATTCCAAAGTTTTTAAGTTTATTGAGACTTGTTTTGTGGTCTAACATATGGTCTATTATAGAGAATGATGCATGTGCACTGGAAAAGAATGTGTATTGTGTTTTCCTTGGATGGAGTATTCTGTATATGTCTATAGCATCGAGTTGGTTGTGTTGCTGAGATTGTCTGTGTCTTTGCTGAGCTTTTTCCCAGTTGTTCTGTCCTTCATCAAAAGTGTGTTAAAGTCTCATATTGCTATTGGAGTAGTGTCTATTTCTCCTTTCAATTCTGTTAATGTTTGTTTTACATATTTTGGAGTTCTCCAGTTGGGTGCCTAGATATTTATTATGGTTATGTCCTCTTGGTCAATTGACCATTTTATCATTATACAATGCCTTTCCTTGTGGAAGGGCATTATATAATGATATACATGTTTCTTATGCTGCAATTTCCCTTGAAATCTATTTGATCAGAAATTAATATTGCCACTCCTGCTCTCTTTTAAGTTGCTACTAGCTCTTTTTTCCCCCATCTCTTGATTTTTAATTAATTTTTATCTTTGCATTTAAGGTAAGTCTCTTGTAGGTAGCATATTGATAGGTCTTGTTTTCTTTTCCAGTTTGCTATAGTCTTCCATTGTTGATTTTCTATTGGAAGGACTCCATTTAACATTTATTTTAGGGTGAATCTGGTTTTTACAAATTCTTTAATTTCTGTTTGTCTTGGAATATTCTAATTGTATACATGGCCCCATTCTTCTAGTCCATCTGAGTGTCAAACCCACCTCCTCTGTGCTTGCAAGATGCCCTTGGGCATGGAAGCCTCACCCCCTCAAGTGTAGGTATTGGTCCCATCCTCCTGGCACTCATAAATTGCATCCCCACACTTCAGAACTGAGTTGGTGAAGATTTGACTCCTTAAACCTAGGACACCATAACTCCATCCTTTTAAACAAATACAACCCTGCTTCCTGTGCTCCATCCAACGGATCTGCAGATCCAGTATCAGCTGTTCCAGAGATGTCCTTTTCTTTTTTTGGAGGGTGACAGATGTAGCTCCTTTGGCTTGATTTCACTCTATAGAAAACCAAAAGGCAGACTGCATTCTTTTCTTTTATTCTTCCTCTGTTCCCTTCAGTCTAAGCAGATGGCTTTTCAGCCATGGACTTGATTAGATCAATTAGTCACTGGATCAATCTCTTTAACAAAGATTGTATAGCCATATCCTTGGTAAAAATGTCAGGACATGATTTCTTAGTTTGTACAACAGAATTTTCTAATATTTAAGATTTATTATTATTTTACACAGTTCATTTTTAAGTCCATCTCCCTCTCCCTCTCTCTTTTATATAAAGAAAGAGAAATTTATCTTAGGAAAATGACTCACACACTTAAACAAACTGGTAAGTCCCAAGTTCTTGGATCAAACATCAAGCTGGAGCTTTTCCAGACTCACACAGCTGCAGGGGCTGATGAACTCAAGGTTGGCAGGCAGTATACTGGCTGTTGACTCCAACAAATGATGAATCCAAGATCTCCAGGCCGAATGGTGGATTGTTTACTCACAGACAGTTGTAGGCAGCACAACAGAATCCCAATCCACAGAAGAGTGTCTCTTTTCCCAGGATGTACATAAATATACTGGAAGCAGGCCACATTCCTAGGGAAACTCCCTTTCAATGGATTGGCTGTTCGAAACATATGCATCTGATACCACCATTAGAACAACACAATGGCTTAAACCACACAGAATTGTGGCCCAACAAAGTTGAGACACAGCTCCAACTATCATTTATTGATTTATTTATTTGTGATTTGGGTGAAAATTTACAGAGCAAATTCACTTTCCATACAGCAGTTCACATACACTTTGTCTCATGATATTGACTACAATTTACCACAATGAAACAGCTCCTCTCCCACTTCCTTCCAATAATTACCTCTTCCCTGTGTCAATTTCTCCATGTACTCCTGACCCCTGAGCTGTCTCCCTGTGTGTAAATAGCCCTTCTTTCTCCCATGATTATTCTATCCAAGGAATGTATCTACCTCATGTAAATGTTCAACTCATATGCCTGTCTTTTGCTTGGCTGGAAGCCACAGGTGTGTGTTCAATTCCAGAAAAGGGCAGCTAGGAGCCGCAGTCTCAGTGGTACCACCAGGCTCTATCAGACCAGCAAACCTGGTTCCCCTCCCCCCCCTTTTTTTTCCAAATGATTTTGAGTTTTGTTCCACATTGTTCTCCCTCTCTGTCAAGGATCTCCTACATAGATACCACTCTGAGTGGTTGACAGTAGTAGCCGGGCACCATCTAGTTCTTCTAGTCTCATAGTTGTATACACTGCTGATCGCATGGTGTACCAATCACTAGGACTAATTTTTTCCATTAATCTTTGGTTTCTTCATTCTTCTTTGCTCTGGACGAGGAGAGACCCATTGTTGCATCTAGATGGCTGCTTGCAAATTTTAAGATCCCAGATGCTACTCGCCAAAGTGGAAGGTGGAACAATGTTTTGTGTAGTCTGTTATGCCAATTGAGGTTGATGTTCCCTGTGAATATGGTCTCAAGCATACAGGTTCAACTACTCGGTCCCCCTGGGTAGCTTGTTGTGACCAAGCAGTGACTACAACCTTGTCAAATGTCATCTCTACTATACACCTGGAAATTCAGATCATACAAATACACTTATGAGACCATTGTTCCAACACTATACATGGTCTTGGGTACACTCCCAGCTTCATAGACATACCTAATAATTCAGCCTGTCCACCCATCTATCCACCCATATACCCATGTTTGCCTTCACTGAGAATGCAGTACTGTATGTGTAAAAGGGTTCATCTTTGTTGTCTGTACATCCCATGTACCTCTCTATGTCTTCCTCTTACTCAATGCCATCATGTTGATCACTCACATTTGGTACATTGCCCTTCTCTTCACCTAAATCAATACTTATCTCTACCTATCTAACAGTGTTCCCTCCCTTTGCCTCCTGCCCCTGGTAACCAAAAAGAAAATTTCCTTCCACAGATAAACCTTTCCTTGGATTTTACAGTAATGGACTAATACAATATTCATCCTTCTGTGATTGACTTCTCTCATTCAGCATAATATCCTCCAAGTTCATCCATGTTATATGATGTTTTGCAGATTCTACACTATTCTTTAGCATTGTATAGTATTCCATAGTGTGTATGTACCATAGCTTAGTTATCCATTCCTCACTTGATGGACACCTATGTTGTTTCCATCTACTGACTATTGGAAATAGTGCTGTGATGAACATGGGTGTACATGTATCTTGTCATGGCTCTCACTTTAGGATATATACCTAGTAACAGAATGGCTGGGTCCAATGGTATTTCTAATTCCAACTTTTTAAGGTATCACCATACTGCTTTCTACAATGGTTGTACCATTTTACAGTCCTACCAGCAGTGTATGAGAGCCCCGATCTCTCCACATCCTCACCAGCATTTGTTATTTTTTGTCTTGTTGAACATGCTGGGGCAAGATAGTATCTCATTGTTGTTTTGATTTGCATCTCTGTAATGGCTAATGATTGTGAGCATTTCTTCATGTTTGTTGGCGCCTGAATATCCTCTTTAGTGAAGTGTCTATTCATATCTTCTGCCCATTTTTTAATTGGAATATTTGTCTTTTTGTTATTGAGGTGTTGGTGTTTTCTATAAATCCTAGAGATAAGTCCCTTGTCAGATATGTCATTGCCAAATATCTTTTCCCAATCTGTAGGTTCTCTTTTGACTCTGTGGGAGAAGTCTTTGGAAGCACATTAAAATTTAATTTTGAGAAGTTTCCATTCATCTAGTTTCTCTTCTGCTGTTTGTGCATTTTGGGTTATGCTTGATAGTCTATTTATGCTGTATATTAGGGCCCCTAAATTTGTCCCTAGTTTTTCCTTAAATAACTTTATAGTTTTAGGTTTCAAATTTAAGTCTTTGATCCACTTGGAGTTAGTTTCTGTGCATGGTATGAGGTACAAATCTTGTTTCATTTTTCTGCAAATGGATCTCCAGTTTTGCCAGCACCATTTAATAGATTTTGGCCCTGCAAAATGGACAAGGAGGCCACATATTCTGACCTCCTAGAACCCCACAAGAGGAAGGCAGAATCACCATCAGTAGCCCAAGGCCTATTACCGCAAGATCAGACATGCTACCTCCCTCCAGCCCTTTCACCAACTGTTCTTCCCAAAGCACCACCACCTCTCTCCTGGGTTCAATAATTCGCTGCAGTGGTCACACAGAACTCACAGATTATGGGGTTTATTAGGGAAGCACCAGACTACAATTCAAGTTCAGGAAAAATGCTCAGTCTCTCTCCCAGCCCAGGTCTCTCAGCCAAGTTTCTCACAGTCTCTCTCCCAGCAGTGCATGTCCCTCAGTGTCTTACTGAGAAACGTGTGTCTCTTGCATCTCTTTCCCAGCAGCACGTGTCTCTTTTGGTAGTGTGTGTTTCTTTCAGCAGCACATCTTCCTCAAACAGCAGTCAGAGAGAGTTCTGCCTCTAGGAGGCCTCCTTTTGGGCTTGGAACAGTGGCCAAACCAACCAATCATAACAACAGAATTCTAAGTACCTGAGAATGAACCTCCCATAACATTGCATTGTGCCACTCCCAACAGAAATAACCCAGATAGATAACATTTACAATCAGGAGCTCCTCAGTTGCTCATTCTACCACTGAGTTTACAATGACTTATGGGTAGAAAAGCCATACTAAGTAATTTACTACACTGCAGGCCCTTTGTGAAAGATCAGCTGACCATAGATTGATGGATCTATTTCTGGGCTCCCAATTCTATTCCATTGGTCTA
>NW_006921925.1:1630169-1638015 GCF_000298275.1 Orycteropus afer afer | reverse complement strand
GCTATAAATTGGCCTCTGATCACTGCTTTTGCTGTGTCCCAAAGATTTTGGTATGTTGTGTTTTCATTCTCATTTGATTCAAGGAATTTTTTAATTTCTATTTTTATTTCTTCTCTTACTCAGTGTTTCTTAAGGATGGTGTTGTTCAGTTTCCATGTGTTTACTTTTTTCCATTCATCTTCCTATTATTGATTTCTTAATTGATAGCATTATGATCTGTGAAAATGCTTTGCAATATTTCAATGTTTGTATATTTTTTGAGGCTTGCTTTATGGCCTAACATACGGTCTATCATGGAAAATGTCCCATGTGCACTGGAAAAAAAATGTATATTGTGCGGTTGTTAGATAAAGTGCTCTGTAGATGCCTATAATATCAAGTTGGTGGATTGTATTACTTAGCTCTTCTGCATCTTTGTTGAGTTTCTTTCCAGTTGTTCTATCTTTCCATGAAAATTGTGTTAAAGTCTCCCACTCTGACTGTGGAGTCATCTATTTGACTTTTCAACTCTTTTAAAGTCTGATTTATGCATTTTAGGGCTCTTTCATTGGGTTCTTGGATATTTATTATGGTTATATCTTCTTGTTCAATTGATCCCTTAATCATTATATAATGTCCTTCCTTTTGTTGTATGGTGGTTTTTGTCTTAAAGTCAATTTGATCAGAAATTAATATTGCCACTCCTGCTCTTTTTTGATGGCCATTTACTTGATATATCTTTTTCCAACTTTTGATTTTTAGTGTATTTTTGTCTTTATCTCTAAGGTGTGTGTCTTGTAGGCAGCATATTGATGGGTTTTGTTTTCTTATCCAATCTGCAACTCTCTGTCTCTTGAGTGGTGCATTTATTCCATTAACATTCAGTGTAATTATTGACAAGTATGGCTTGGTTGCTGTCATTTTGTTATGTGTTTTTTCATGGTGTTGCCTGTTTCTTTGTTCCATATTATTTTCTGTGCTGAGCTCATTATGTTTATGAATTGTGTTATCATTTCCTTTGTTGCTGTTGTTATAGTATTTCCTGAATATTTGTGCTTGTCCTCTTTTTTATTGTGATGTGAAGGTTTATCATTTTTCTTTTAGGTTACCTTGTGATTAAGAATTTTCTCCTCAAGATTAGAAGAGTCCATTCACTCTATCTTCTAACTCTCTTGACTTCCTCACCATTTAGAAGTTCTGTAACTACATAGTATTTTCCCTCTTTTTGGTTTGTAGTTGTCCTCACTTGCCAATTGATTTCTCTGTTTCCCTGTTTACAATCTTGTATTTTACTTTGTATATGTCCATAGCTGTGGTTCCTGGGTTATGACATCTTGTGTATTAATGGTCTGTTGTTGTTTGCTAGTTTTGGTTCTCTGTTTGAAGGAGTCCCTTTAGTATCTCTTGTAAGATTGGTCTGGTTTTAACAAATTCTCCTAGTTCGTGTTTATCTGAAAATCTCCTAATTTCACCATCATATTTGAGGGACAATTTTGTCGTGTGTATTTTTCTTGGTTGAAAATTTTTCTCTTTCAGGGTTTTATATATACTATCCCAATGTCTTCTCTCTTGCATGATCTCTGCTGAGAAATTAGACCTTATTCTTACTAGTTGTCCTTTGTAAGTAACTTTTTGTTTTTCCTATGCTGCTTTCAGGATTCTTTCTTTGTCTTTGGTTTTGATGAGTTTGATGATGATATGACTTGGTGATTTTCTTTTGTGGTCTATCTTGCTTGGGGTTCGTTAGACCTCCTGAATGGATATATTCTCATCAGGGGAGCTCTCCTCCAACAAATCTTGGACAATTTTGTCAGTGGTTTTGTTTTTCTCTTCCTGTTCTGGAATTCCACTGACACATAAGTTATTTCTTTTGATGGTATCTCACATGAACCTTAAGCTTTCTTCATTTTGTTTTGATCTTTTTTCAGATTGATCCCTTTCCACAGAAGTATTCAGGTATTTGTCTTTAATCTTATGAATTCTGTGTTCCATTACATCAATTCTACTCCTTTGCCCTTCCAATGTATTATCTGTTTCTGACAATTTAGTATTAATCTTCTGGATTTCTACCTGTAGATTTTGAATCAATTCTAGTTTTTCATTTATTTTGTCATTTTGTTCTTGTATTTTCTTCTGAAATTCTTCTAGGTTTTTTTCTGTGTTTTCCTTGGTCTGTCTCTCAATCCTTTGAAGATACCAAAATATAATTCTTTTGAATTCTTTGGCAGAGAGTTCCATTGCTGCTTCTTCCTCAGGGATGTGTTCTGGGTCTGTATCCTCCTCCCTTGTTTCTACCACTTTATCTTGCTTCTTTGTGTGGACTGTGATGGTCTGCTGTCTCCGAGACATTATGTTGTTGTTGTATTTAGATCTCTGTTAACTATTTGTGAAGAGCTGCCAAGGGTGAGTCAGGCTCTTCTTGGTGGGTTTATATCATTGGCCCTTTGGTGGAGAAGGAAGTGGTGGCTCTCACTCACTTAGTGAAGCTGTAGGAGGTGTGGATATAATTGTGTCATATGTGGACTGTTGCTGTCTTCCATTCAGTTAGACAATAATAGCAATTGAATAACCCTCAAAAAAAGTAAAAGCAAATGGACAAAAGATACACCTTGTAGTCACACAGGAAATATAACCAAAAAAAGAAAAAGGACAAAAATAAAATAAAATAAACTTGCATTATCTGGGGAGAGGGCAATAAGAGAAGAAGGGTTGAGAATAATGAAGAAAAATATGGGAAAAACAAAAAGAAAAACAAGGAACAGAGCAAAGAGAAAAAGCTGAAAACTGGAACCTGAGAGGGGATGAATAAAGAATAATAGTAAAAAGGACAAAAGTAAAATAATAATAGTAGTTTTAAAACAGACAAAAACAAACAAGCTGAAAATCAGAATAAAGAAAAACAAATTGGGATAGAGTGGTGCAGGGCACACAGGCTCTGTCCAAGAACACACACTGGGATGGAATTCCTGCTGGCCCAGAAAGTAGGTGGGAGTGAGGGATGGGCACACCTCCATTCACCAAGAGGTTGTGGAGTGTAAGAGTAACAAGGGGAATGTCACACCTTTCCAGTCATCCGGGTCTGGAATGTCCTTGGGAACAGGCAAGTGAAGCCTGTTCTTAAGTCCCTGGAGTCTGGGAGGACACTGTCCCTTTAAATATCAAAGATGGTCAAGCCACTTGTAAAATTTCAAAATGGCTGCACCCTCTGGACAGACAAAAGTCCACAGCTCAGCCCACCTTCCTCTTCACTGCTTCCTCTTTTATTCTCCAGCCACCAAAGCAGTCCTCCATGCAGTCCCTGGCTAGCAGGGCTGATTTTTAGGTTAATTCTTAGGTCCTACCACCACTTGGCAATATCCAAGCTCTCTGTGCCATCAGGATTGCTGCCAGACCACAGCTCCATACATCTCCTTTTTTGGTGTTTTCATGCAAATTCTTCTGCTAGTTGGAGTTTAGTCCACTTCTCTATCCTTCCCTTCAAGGCTCAGAGGCCCAGGATTATCTTCTGTATCTGTGTTAATTGGTTCCCCTTTTCTTTGTTGAAGAGGGTCTGTGCAGTTTTTCTGCCTATTCTGCCATCTTACTGGAACTCTCCCAAGTCCATTTCTTTCTTCCTGCATTTTACTATAAGCAGTAAGGATAAACCATGAGCTTCCTTTAAAATCTTGTTTAGAAATCGCCTCAGCCAAATATTCAAGTTCATCACTTTCAAGTTGTACATTCCACCAAATATTTTAACATAATTTAAACAAGTTCATTGCCACTGTATAAAAAGCTTCACCTTTTCCTTATTGCTCAATCACAAATTCATTGTTTCCTTCTAAAACGTCACCAGAAGCATATTTAATATTCACATTTCTAGCAATATTCTGTTGCTTGTGCTATATGTATTCTCTAAGATGATAAAGACTTTCTCTATGGCTCCCCTCATTTCCTTCTGAGCCCTCATCAGAGTCATCTTTGATGTTCATAATTCCACCAACAGTCTCTTCAAGGCAATGTGCTGTTTGTTGTCAGGTGTTGTCAAGTAAGCTCTGACTCATAGCTGTGCTGAGTCAATGCCTGCTGCTGTGCCATCATCACAATCCTTGCTATGCTTGAGGTCATCATTACAGATACTGTGTCAGCCATCTTTTTGAGGGTCTTCCCTTTTTGCTGACCCTCTTCTTTACCAAGCATGATATCCACCTTCAGGGACCAATCCCTTCTGACAACATAACCATAGTAGGTGAGAGGAGGTCTGTCCAGTCTCTCTTCTAAGGAACATTCCAGCTGCACTTCTTCCAGAACAGATCTATTCCTTCTTCTGGTAACCCATGGTATTTCTAATATTCTTCACCAAAATCACAATTCAAAGGCATCACCTCTTCTTCACTCTTCCTTATTCATTGCCCAGGTTTCATGTGCATGTGAGGTGATTGAAAATATCATGGCTTGTGTTAGGTATATTTAGTCTTTGAAGTGGAATCTTTACTACTTAACACTTTAAAGAAGTCTTTTGCAGATTTTCCCAGTGCAATACAACATCTGATTTCTTGACTGTTGTTTCCATGTGTGTTGATTGTGGATGAAGAAAAACGAAATCCCAGAATACTTAAAACTTTTCTCCATTTCTCACGATGTTGCTTATTGGTCCAGTTGTGAGGACTATCTTTATGTTGAGGTGTAATCCATACTGAAGACTGTAGTCTTTGATCTCCATTAGTAAATGCTTTAAGTCTGCTTCACTTTCAGCAAGCAAGGTTGTGTGATCTGCATGCCAAAGGTTGTTAGTGATTCTTCCTCCAATCCTAATGTTGCATTCTTCTTCATGTAGTCCATCTTCTCAGATTATTTGCTCAGCATACAGTTTGAATAATAATAATAGTATTAAAAAACCAAACTCACTGCCATCAAGTTGAATCTGACTCGTAGTGACCCCTCCCTGGGTTTCCGAGACAGTTTCACTACGGAAGTAGATTGCTCAAACTTTCTTCTGAGGAGTGGCTGGTAGGTTTGAACTGCCAGCCTTCTGGTTAGCAGTCAAGTGCCTTAGGCACTTGGGTACCCAATTGAATAAGTATGATGAAAAGATACAACTCTGATACACACTTTTCCTGATTTAAAGCAATGCAGTATCCCCTTGTTCTGTTTGAATGATCTGAGTCCTGTGGATTCCATCTGGTAAGATCCACATGTATAGTCTCTTTTTATGCTGTTGAAAAGTGGTATTTGCAATAAATAAGTCGGTGGTCATGTAAAATTCTATCAAGTTATCTCCAGCATCATTTCTATCACTAAGGCCATATTTTCCAAATATTCTTCTTTTCCAACCTTCATATTCCAATCACCAGTAATAATCAATATATCTTGATTGCATGTTTGGTCAATTTCAGACTGCAGACATTGCTGAAAATCTTCAATTTGTTCATCTTTGGCTTAGTGATTGGTGTGTAAATTTGAATAATAATAATATTAACTGGTCCTCCTTGTAGGAATATGGATATTATCCTATCACTGACAGCATTGCACTTCAAGAGAGATCATGAAATATTCTTTTTGATGATGAATGCAACACCATTCCTTTTCAATTTGTCATTCCCAGCCTAGTTGACCATATGATTATGTAATTTAAAATGGCCAATACCAGTCCATTTGCACTCACTAATGCATAGGATATAGATCTTTATGTGTTCTATTTCATTTTTGACAGTTTCCAATTTTCCTAGATTCATACTTCACACATTCTACGTTCTAATTATTGGTGGATGTTTGCAGCTGTTTCTTCCCATTTTGAGTCATACCTCATCAGCAAATGAAGGTCCTGATAGCTTTACTTCACCTACATCATTAAGGTGAGCTCTACTTTGAGGAGGAAGCTCTTCCCTAGTCACATTTTGAGTGCTTCCAACCTGAGGAGCTCATCTTCTGGCCCTGTATCAGATGTTTTGGGACTATTCATACTGGTTTTCACTAATACATCAGACAGTGTTTTACTGCTCTTCATAAAGTTTTCAGTGGCCAATTTTTTCAGAAGTGGATGGCTCCATCCTTCTTCTCAGTCTGTCTTAGTTTGGAAACTCCACTGAAACCTGTCCACATGGGTGACCCTGCTGGTATTTGAAATACCAATAGCTTAGCCTCTAGCCTTACAGCTACACACAAGCCAGCACAGTATGACAAACTGATAAATGAGTGGTGGCAAAGCAATCTAGGCTTTTATTATTAGGCATTTCAGCTTTTCCCAAATTTCAAAAACCACTACCACATTGTAGGTATTTGTTAGAGCATCATCCTCTCTTGTCACTACCAAATTCTCTCTTATTTATCTACTGCTAGCTATGAGTCAGGTTTGACTCGACGGCACATAACAACAACAACAACAAGTATAGCAGAAACTACACAAGTGGATGGATATAACAAACAGAAATTTATTTTTTCACGGGTAAGAAATCTAGAAGTCTGGATTCAGAGCTCTAGCTCTAGGGTAAGGCTTTCTCCCTCTGTTGGCTCTGGAGGACTGTCCTTGCTTCTTCTGAGCTTCTGCTTCTGGGTAGTCTTCAGTGGTTTGATATCTCTTTTCTCTTGTCTCTGCTTTGTTCCTTGCTTGCTTGTTTAATCTCTGTAGTAAGTAGAAGCCTTAAGCAAGAAATGGAATCAATACTATATGATCTTTCATTCACCTAATGCTTATTAAAGATTCCAAAAAACCAAACTCACTGCCATTGAGTCAGATCTGACTCATAGTGACCCCTCCTCGGGTTTCCAAGGTGGTATCACTATGGAAGCAGATTGCCCAATCTTCCTTCTGAGGAGTGGCTGGTGGGTTCGAACCAGCCTTCTGGTTAGCAGTCAAATGCCTTAGGCACTATGTCACCAGAGCTCATTATTAAAGATTACAGTAATTGAAATGAAAAGAGGTGGGTTCTAGTCTTAGTTCTGCACTTTT
This sequence comes from Orycteropus afer afer, assembly GCF_000298275.1. Lineage (NCBI taxonomy): Eukaryota > Metazoa > Chordata > Mammalia > Tubulidentata > Orycteropodidae > Orycteropus > Orycteropus afer. Next base: position 1,631,108 of record NW_006921925.1, on the reverse strand, counting down.
CTTGCTGTGCATCCTTGGACAAATCACTAGATTTCTCTAAAACATAATTTTTGCTTCTTCAAAATGGTTCTAAATATTATCCGCCTGATGCCACTTGTAAGAATGTTGTGAAACTCAAAGGAGAAACATCTGTCTCTCCAAATCACACCATTATTTTATTATAAACAGATTAATTATTTTCCTTTATTGAAAAGGTAAAATTCATATGATCTAAACTCTCATGAAACAAACAAAGAGAAAAACAGCTCTTTAATTTGGATTCTGAAACCATGTATTCTCTTGATCAGAACTATACACTCCTCTCCCATATACTTCTAACTTCACCTTGCTTCGGGGGTACCTCATTAAGCTAGTGGTGGTGGGAACCTAGGTTCCCAACTCACCCTTTGCTGGTTTGTGTATAGGTGAGGTCACAATTTTTTCTGTGATTTTTGTCTAAAATTTTTGTCTTGCTAGGCTACCTCTTACCTAGTCCATTGGTTAGTAAAAGGAGGTTTTCATTGGGGCTTTTTTGGTCTGCACTTACTAGGTGGTTGTGGAGACTCCAACACCCAGTCTGAGTAATATGAGACAAGCAAACAGATAAACAAAAACATCAAGAAATTAACTGCTGTGTTATTCCTTATGTCTGGAGGTCCCTAGTCAGTATGATGGCTTCGCTCCATCTTTCAGAGTCTTCTTATGTTTGTTTTTATATATAATATCCATGATTTTTAGCTGTAATTGGTGGGAGGAATAAGAAAAAGTACATCTGATCCATCTTCCTGGACTTTTTGATTTTTAGAAAATTCCCTTATATTTATACCCTAAAATTCTTGTTATCTCTGCTTGACTTACTCATTTTGAGGATGATTTTGCCCTATCTCATGGTTCTGTAGCTGCCTTTTATATTATCTATAATAATGTGTTAGTCTGGGTTCTCTAGAGAAACAAAACCAG
>NW_006921925.1:1625192-1630069 GCF_000298275.1 Orycteropus afer afer | reverse complement strand
ATATATATATAAAGAGAAATTTATCTTAGGAAAATGGCTCACACACTTATAGAAGCTGTCAAGTCCAAAGTTCTTGGATCAAACATCAAGCTGGAGGCTTTTCCCAACTCTTACAGCTTCAGGGGCTGAGGAGCTCAAGGTTGGCAGGTAGTATACTGGCTGTTGGCTCCAACGAATGATGAATCCAAGATCTCCAGGCCGAATGGTGGGTTGTTCACACACGGACAGTTGTAGGCAGCACAACAGAAGCCCTATCCACAGAAGAATGTCTCTTTTCCCAGGATGTCCATAAATATACTGGAACCAGGCCACACCCCTAGGGAAACCCCCTTTCAACAGATTGGCTGCTCAAAACATATTCATCTGATCCCATCATAGGAATAAGCACATCACAACTGCTTAAACCACACAGAATTGTGGTCCAGCCAAGTTGACACACATCTCCAACTATCAAAGTCCATCCTTGTCAACTTGGCAGTTGTACACATCTTCTTAACCATATATAATATCTAAATAAGGACAATTATAAAGTCATATTTGTGCCTAACATGATATGCTAACACAAGTACAACCGAAATGCATTAACCTTATTTACATTTCACAGTTTGTAACAGAAGGAAACAAAAATATTTGATGCACATATACAATGAAAAAATATAACAATCACAGTCATTGTTTCTGCAGCTGGTCACATGTCCATAGCTGACATTCAGAACTACCTTCTTCTACCACCCATTCTGTATTTCCCTTACCCTCAGCAAGCACCTCACCTGTTAGTGGTTCTTTGCCTGGCGGGGTGACCCAAACCTTCATTCCTGAAAGGTCTGGGCTGTTAGCAGTCATATCAGAATTGGGTTGCTGTAATTTTCCATTGACTTCAATCATAGAGCATGGTAGTACTAAGAGAAGTCCTAAAGAAACTACTGTATTCCAGACATATTCTTCTTTACCTCCATTATGTAAAGCCAATCCAATTTCCCCTTGGTAATCAGGATCTATCACACCAGAAAGTACAGTAATGCCCTTCTTTTTCTGTTGATCCAGAAGCATGAGGAAGCCAAAATGCCTGGGTGCCATTCTTAATTTCCAGTTCAATGCAATCAGTATTATGTCTCCAGGTGGGAGTGTTCCTCCCTTTAGGACTAAGATCTCCAGACCCGCAGAGCATAAGGTAGGAGGGACAGGAAGCAAAAAAAAAAAAAAATGAGTGGGTCACTAGGAGTAATAGTGAGTGGTTTCCACCCCTTGGTTCCTGGACCCATGAATCCTGGCTATTGGAGAAACAGAACTATATATTGGATGCTGGTTTAGAGCATATACAGCCTCCTGGAGAACATTGCCCAACCTTTCAAGGTATTGCCACCTAGCTGGCACCGTAATTGCGTTTCCAGTAGGCCATTGCATCATTCTATCAAGCCAGCTGCTTCAAAATGATGGGGAACGTGGTAAGACCAGTGAATTCCATGAGCATAAGCCCATTGCCACACTTCATTTGCTATGAAGTGAGTCCCTTGATCTGAAACAATGCTGTGTGGGATACCATGACGGTGGATAAAGCATTCTGTAAGTCCACAGATGGTAGTTCTGGCAGAAGCATTGTGTGTAGGGAAGGCGAATCCATATCCAGAATAAGTATGTATTCCATCCAGTAAGAGCAAAACCCTGTCTTGTCCATGATGGAAGTGGTCCAATATAATCAACCTGCCACAAGGTTGCTGGCTGATCACCCCGAGGAATGGTTCAATATTGTGAACTCAGTGTTGGTCTCTACTGATGGCAGATTGGGCACTGAGCAGTGGCAGTAGCTAAATCAGCCTTGGTAAGTGGGAGTCCATGTTGCTGAGCTCATGCATAACCTCCATCCCTGCCACCATGGCCACTTTGTTCATGAGCCAATGACAAGAGTAGCCAGGGAAAAAGGATGGCTGGTTTCCACTGAATGTGTCATCCTATCCACCTGATTGTTAAAGTCCTCCTCTGCCAAGGTCACCTTTTGGTGGGCATTCACATGAGACACAAATACCTTTACTCCTTTGGCCCATTCAGAGAGATCTATCCACATACCTCTTCCCCATACATCCATATCACCAATCTTCCAATCATGCTCCTTCCAAGTCCCAGACCATCCAGCTAAGCCATTAGCCACAGCCCATAAATCTGTATACATTCACACATTTGGCCATTTCTTATTCCATGCAAAGTGAACAGCCATATGCAGGGCTTGAAGTTCTGCACATTGGAAAGGATTTCCCTTTACCTCTGTTCTTTAAGGAAGTAACAGAAAGGGGCTGCAGTGCCACTGCTGTCCACTTTTGAGTGGTGCCTGCATATTGCACAGAACCATCTGTAAGCCAGGCATCTGATCATAAGGAACTCCCCATGAGGCCATAGGTGCAGACTGGGAGAGGGAAGGTAATGTGACTGGAGTAGAGCCCTTAGGCATTTGGGCCACTTCCTCATGCAACTTACATGTGTCTTCAGGTCCTGCTCGAGCCCGATTCCTGATATACCACTTCCATTTAATGATGGAGTGCTGCTGTGCATATCTGACTTTATGACTCTGTGGGTCAGACAATACTCAGTTCATGATGGGAAGCTCAGGCCTCATGGTTACTTAGTGGCCCATGGTTAGGCATTCAGTCTCTACTAAAGCCCAGTAACAAGCCAAAAGCTGTTTCTCAAAAGGAGAGTAGTTATCTGCAGAAGATTGTAGGGCTTTGCTCCAAAATCCCAAGGGTCTGCGTTGCAATTCACCAATAGGGACCTGCCAAAGACTCCAAAACTGCATCTCTATCTACTACTGACACTTCAAGCACCATTGGATCAGCTAGATCATATGGCCCAAGTGGCAGAGTAGCCTGCATGGCAGCTTGAACCTGTTGCAGAGCCTTCTGTTGTTCTGGGCCCCACTCAAAACTAACAGATTTCCGAGTCACTTGATAAATAGGCCACAGCAACACACCTGAATGAGGGATATGTTGCCTCCAAAATCCAAAGAGGCCCACCAGACATTATGCCTCCTTTTTAGTTGTGAGGGAAGCCAGATACAATAACTTGTCCTTCACTTTAGTAGGGATATCTCGACATGCCCCACACCATTGTACCCCTAGAAATTTCACTGAGGTGGAAGGTGCCTGAATTTTTGTTGTGTTAATTTCCTAACCTCTAGTACACATATGTCTCACCAATAAGTCTAGAGTCATCGATACTTCTTCTTTACTAGGTCCAGTCAGCATAATGTCATCAATATAATGGGCCAGTGTGATGTCTTGTGGAAGGGAAAGGCAATCAAGGTTCCTATGGACTAACTTATGATAGTGCTGGGGAATTGATATACCCCTGAGGAAGGACTGAGAAAGTATACTGTTGGCCTTGCTAGCTGAAGGCAAACTGCTTCTGATGGTCCTTTGAAATTGGTATGGAGAAAAAGCCATTGGCCGGATCAATAGCTGCATACCAAGTACCAGGAGATGTACTAATTTGCTCAAGCAATGAAACCACATCAGGAACAGCAGCTGCAATTGGAGTCACCACCTGATTAAGTTTACGATAATCCGCTGTCATTCTCCAAGATCCATCTGTTTTTTTGCACAGGCCAAATAGGTGAATTAAATGGGGATGTGGTGGGAATCACCACCCCTGCATCCTTCAAGTTCCTTATGGTGGCAGTAATCTCTGCAACCCCTCCAGGGATGTGGTATTGCTTTTGGTTTACTATTTTTGTAGGTATAGGCAGTTCTAATGGCTTCCACTTGGCTTTTTCTACCATAATAGCCTTTACTCCACATGTCAGGGACCCAATGTGGGAATTCTGACAATTGCTCAGTACATATCTATTCCAATTATGCATTCTGGCACTGGGGAAATCACTACAGGTTGAGTTCGGGGACCCACTGTGAGATGCACCTTAGCTAAGGCTCCATCAATAACTTGACCTCCATATGCCCTACTCTGACTGGTGGGCCACAATGATGCTTTGGGTATCCTGAAATCAGTGTCAATTCAGAGCCAGTTTCTAATAATCCCTGAAAAGTCTGATTATCTCCTTTTCCTCAGTGAACCGTCACTCTCATAAAAGGCCTCAAATCCCTTTGGGGAATGCTGGGAGAAAGATTGACATTATAGATTTTTTACAATGTAATGGATACTTCCTCAAAGGGACCTGACCTCCCTTTCATTCAAGGGGTTGTGGGTCTGTAAACTGACTCAAGTCTGGGAATTGATTGGGAGATAGTGACTCTACTCTGAGGATTCAATCTAGGTTGCTGTTCATGTGACCTAGAATTCTTCTGTCTATACAGATCAAGTAAAATTTAGTAGGCTCGCCATGTATTTCACTACTAGGAACATCATGAGCAAGTAGCCAGTGCCATAATTCCAAGAATCAGACTATTCTGATTACTGTTCTGACTCTGCTGTCCATTATGGTAACCATGCCCACCTTGCCTTTGTCAATTAACTGCTCCCACTTGGCCCCAATCAGGGTCCAAACAGGCCCATCATAGTTAAGTGTTGTTTTAGTTCAATTAGGGCAGTTCCCACTGTCAAATCAGGTTTATATAAAATAGAAATCACAGCAGTCTTCAAGGATGCTGGAGCTCCCTTCACAAATTTATTCCTCACTGTACTGGTGAAAAGCATGTCTTAGGGACTCTCCATTTCTAGCTCTAGGGGTTTAATCTGATAAATCCATTCTAGGAGGCCAATTTCCTGAAGCCTCTAGATACCTTCTCCTATATTATACCAAGACAGGTCTGGTACTTCAACTTGACTTAAGGTAGGCCACCACATAATCCATGTTTCAGTAAGCCAACAAAATAAACTATTAGATCCTTTCCTAGCCTCTTGAGCTGAAACATTGAATGAAGAATTCATAT
>NW_006921925.1:1618083-1624187 GCF_000298275.1 Orycteropus afer afer | reverse complement strand
GTCTCTCTAGAACCACTCTCGGTACCAAATGTGTTAGACTGGGTTCTCTAGAGAAACAAAACCAGTAAAACTTATATATATATATATATAGAGAGAGAGAGAGAGAGAGAGAGAAATTTATCTTAGGAAAATGGCTCACACACTTATAGAAACTGGCAAGTCCAAAGCTCTTGGGTTAAATGTCAAGCTGTAGGCTTTTCCATGTCAAGCTATAGGCTTTTCCTGACTCTTGCAGCTGCAGGGGCTGAGGAGCTCAAGGTTGGCAGGTAGTTCCTTCTTACTCCAACAAATGATGAATCCAAGATCTCTGGGCTGAATGGTTGATTGTTCACTCATGGACAGTTGTTGGCAGCACAACAGAATCCCAATTCACAGAAGAATATCTCTTTTTCCAGGATGTCCATAAATATACTGGAACCAGGCCACACCCCTAGGGAAACTCCCTTTCAACAGATTGGCTGCTCAAAACATATTAATCTGATCCCATCATAGGAATAACCATATCACAACCTCTTAAATCACACAGAATTGTGGTCCAGCCAAATTGACACATAGCTCTAACTATCATATAATACTTGCACATATAATAAGTAATTTATATAATCAACTGTAGGGACAATTGTTTAACAATTGATATGGGTCAGAATCAACTCAATGGCAGTGGATTTTGGTAATCTAGAATCTTTCATTCTGTTATAAATGAGGTCATCATGAGTAGGAGCCAACTGAAAAGTAACTAACAACAATTTATATCCCACCAGAGATTACTGAAATTTTGAAATGAATGATTCCTAAACAAAGACTTGCATTAGAAAGGCATCTAAAAGAATTTAACTAAGCTTTATCTTCAGTGAACATCAAATACTTTGTCTTCAAAGAATATCAGCATAATGGATGTCACAAATACTTTCTAATTGGTGAAATGAAGGAATTTAAGATATTTGGATTGGTTAGAAATGTCCTATAGCTATTCTGAGAGTCCAGCAAGCTTAGTATCCCAAACTCTTCAGAAAGACAACCTTGCCTTAGAATTCTAACTCACCTCACATATTTCTCATGCAGGATTTTGTCTCTTGGTTTTATGCCCTGAATGAATCTTTCAGGCTATGCATTTATTGAAGTGCCTAAAAAGTGCAAAGAGCTGGTCCTTCACTGAGTTTACAGAATAGGTTGTGAGTAATTTTGTGCTTACTTTCCAGAAAAGTTTGCATCTGTGTCAGAATTGGGTCTGAGACTTGATGTCAGTATACTGTACCACCTGGGATTCGGTGTGGGAAACCAAAGACTTATAGATCTCTTACCTCTAACTTGTGATTAGCTGCCGTTGTGTCAACCCCTGACTAATGGCAGAATGAAACGAAATGTTGTCTGGTCCTGCACCATTCCTATGATCAGTTGGATTGAACCACTGCAATATATAAGATTTTCATTGATTATTTTTGGAATTAGATTGCCAGGCCTTTCTTCCTAGTCTTGGTCTGGAAGCTCCACTGAAACCTGTTCAGAGTCATGGCAATATGCAAGCCTCTACTGGCAGACAGATAGTGGTTGTTCATGAGTTACATTAGCCAGGAACAGAACCTGAGTCTCCCACAAGCTAAGATATCTACCTACCACTGAACTATCACTGCCCTTCTTACCTCTAATAGTAGAGAATAATCAATATCTCCCATATAGAATGCAATAATTGTCAAGTACTATATAGTCTTAAGGTATTTGCAACCTCAGAGCACATGGTATTGCCTATGTCTTCCTTTCATGTTGCCTTGGCAAAATTCAGACTCACTTTGTGCTACATTAAAGGACAGTTTCAGATTCTGCTCTCTTTGACTACATAAGTTGTGGTGCAGCCCATGTTGTTTCCTGTATACTCTGAGAAACAACCCCTTGGCTGTGTTGTTCGGGGATTTTAACTCAGTTATGCTCATTATTATGTCAACTACTTTTTTTTGGTCCCCTAGAATCACTGGGGAGCTCTGGTAGCATAATGCCTAAGGCATTTGACTACTAACCAGAAGGCTGGTGGTTCAAACCCACCAGCCAGTCCTTGGAAGGAAGGTTGGGCAATTTACTTCTGTAGTGATATCACCTCAGAAACCCAAGGAAGAGTCTCTATGAGTTGGATGCAACTCTCTGGCAGTGAGTACAGTTCAGAATCACCTAGATCTTCTATAGTTTGTGATAAGAACAAATAAATGTTAGAAAAGGAGATATCAAAGAAAATAAATCTCTTTTTCAGAGTTACCCTCGACAATTTCAGAGGGGGAAAAACTCACTGCCGCAGAGTCAATTGTGACTCATAGCCACCAACCCTTCCTTGGGTTTCTGAGGTGGTATCTCTACAGAAGTAGATTGCCTAATCTTCCTTCTGAGAAGTGACTGGTGGGTTTGAACCACTAGCCTTCTGGTTAGCAGTCAAATGTCTTAAGCACTATGCCACCAGAACTCCAGTGTTAGTGCATTTAAAGGGGTATTTGACTGCCAACAGGAAGGCTGGTGATTCAAACCCACCAACCACTTGGAAGGAAGATTGGGCAATCTACTTTGATAGTGATACTATCTCGGAAACCCAAGGAGGGGTCACTATGAGTCCGATCCAACTCCATGGCAATGAGTTAGAAAATGCAGCAGGATATAATCTTTCCTATAATTTCCAAGTAACATACTGAGGAAATTTTCCTTCTTTCTAAGCAAGCCATTGTTCTTCAAACCCATCATGGATAATACTCATCTGGTAAACTGAGCAAGGAATACTCTTGTTCTAACACAGGGGAGAATATTGGGCTTAAAGTGTTTTTAGCAGTTGGAAAATGGGTTAGCTTCCTAATGCTGCTGTAAATTACCACAAACTAAATCATTTAAATCAGATGAAAGGCCTGGTGATCTGCTTCTAACAGGTCATACCCATGAAACTTTATGGAACAGTTCTACTCTGAAACTCATAGGGTCATTATGAGTCAGATATGTCTCAATGATAATAGGTTTGGTTTTAGTGGCTTAAACCCAACAACACCAAGTTATTATCTTACATATCTAGAGGTCAGAATTTCACTAGACCAACACCAAGGTGTCAACAGGCTGCCCTCCCTTCAGAGATTCTAGGGTGAATCTTCCTTTCCAGCTTCTGGAGCTGTATGTCTTACATTCCTGTGCTCATGGTAACTTCATCCATCTTCAAAGCCAGAAGTACAGAATCTTCAAATCTCTTTCTGATTCTGTTATCATATCACCATCTGTCCCTCTGGTCTCCTGCTTCCCTGTTATAAGAACCCTTGTGATTACAGTGGGCTCACCTAGATGATCCAGCATTACCTTCCCATCTCTTTGTTATTAACTGAATCAAATTTGCTAAGTCTAGCTTGCCATATAAGGCAAAATACACAGGTTCCAGGGATAGGATGTGAATACTTTGGGTGGCTATTATTCTATCATAGATAGCCTTTTAGTGAAATTAAATATCAGAAATTCAAAAAGGAAAATGGATGCAAGCAATAACCAGGTCCTTCAGTCAATTTACTTATTTATCTTTATTTCCAGGCTAGAAGCTCCTCTAAGCAGCTTTGAAAACAGAAGCTTTGTAATATGATATCTTTCTGTCACAGGTTTGAATTGATTTGCAAGATTTTTCTCTATCTTCCAACTCCTATGCCAGTAGGAACATGGTCAAAAAGGCAGTTTCAGGTCCTCAAACCCAGCTCCATATTGCAGAGTTTCTCTCCATTCTCAGTAATATTTCCTGGCTGCTGGTGAGCTGATGTGGGCCAGGCCAGCTGGAGACAGGGAGGGCTTTGGGATATTTGGAATTCTGCAGCCTATTAGGGTCATATTGCCAACGGAAGTGAATACTTGGGTGGAAAGTGGGTAGGTACTGCCTACATATTGGCAAAGCAAATAAAATAGCTGTACTTCATTTCAGAGAGCTAGGTCCTCATGCAGACTCTAAGAAATACCATATGGTCCTTGATAGGTCTTCTTGTTGGAAGAGAAATGCTTTGTGTATAAATTCATTGAGATTTCATTTCTGTCTAGACCCCAGGATTGACTTAACATACGAAGATTTTACCTACTTGTGTGATTTAAATAGTACCAGGAAGTCCCATCTCCTCCCAAATATTCATTCTACAAAGCACCTGAAAAGGATTCCAGGTGACACAGTGGTTAAAGCATTCAGTTGCTAAACAAAAGGTCAGTGATTTGAACCCACCAACCACTCCATGGGAGAAAGATGAGGGAGTTTGCTTCTGTAAAGATTTATAATTTTGGAATCCCTATGGGAAAGTTCTACTTTCTCTTGTTGGGTCACTATGAGTTGAAATTGACTTAATGGTAATGAGCTTGGTTTTGGGTAAGTGCCGTAAATTCTACCACTAGAGATTAGCTTACCTAGGATTAAGTTTGGAGTCTCTGGGTGGTGCGAATGGTTAATGCACTTGACTCTTGACTAAGGTTGAAGGTTTAAGCCCACCCAGAGGTGCCAGGGACCAGAGGACGGGAACCTCAGGAGCAGCAGGATATCCAGGTAAAGGGGTGGAACTCAAAGTTAGGCCCAAAGTTCCCTAGAATCAGGAAAGGGAGGGAGTGGCTGGGGACCACAAAGTGACAGATTCCAGGTAGGAATTAAGTAAAGGGAGGGTGAAGAGTTTCCTAAAGCTAAGGGAGACAAACTTGTCTGTCACTTTGCCATCCTGTGGGGCTTGTATGTTGCTGTGAGGCTTGAGGCTGTGCCACTAGTATTTCACATGCCAGCAGAGTTTGACTAGGTACACAGATTTCAATGCAGCTACCGACTAAGACAGACTAGGAAGAAGGATGAGGCCATCCACTTCTCAAAAATTCTCTAGGGAAAACCTTATGAATGGCCAAGAAACACTGTCTGATACATTACTGGGCAAATTTATCAATAGCTTGGAAATATTGTCCAACATAGTACAGGAAGATGAGCTCCTTGGGTCAGAAGGCACTCAAAATAGGACCGGGAAAGATCTGCCTCATCAGAGTAGAACCAACCCTAATGACATGGATAAAATAAGTCTTTCAGGACCTCCATGGGCTGATGTGGCACAACTCAAATTTAGGAGAAATAGCTGCAAATATCCATTAATAATTGGAACATGGAATGTACAGAGTAAGAATCTAGGAAAATTGGAAGTTGTCAAAAATGAAATGGAACACATAAAGATTGATATCCTAGTCATCAGTGAGCTGAAATGGACTGGTATTGGCCATTTTGAATCAGACAACCATAGGATCTATGCCAGGAATGACAAATTGAAGAGGAATGGCATAGCATTTATCATCATTGAGGATGTTTCAAGATCTGTCCTGAAGTACAGTGCTGTCAGTGATATGATAATATTCATACAGCTAAAAAGAAGGCCTGTTAATACTATTATTATTCAAATTTACACACCAACCACCAAAGCAAATGATGAGGAAATGGAAGATTTTTATCAACTTCTGCAGTCTGAAATTGACTGGACATGCAATCAAGATGTGCTGCTTATCTCTGGTGATTGGAATGCAGAAGTTGGAAACAAAGAAGAATCTCCGGTAATTGGAAAATTTGCCCTTGGTGACAGAAATAATGCTGGAGATCGCATGATAGAATTTTGCAACACCAACAACTTATTCATTGCAAATACCTTCTATTAACAGCACAAATGGTGGCTATATACATGGACTTCGCCAGATGGAGTACACAGGAATCAGACTGACTACTTCTGTGGCAAGAGGAGATGGAAAATCTCAATATCTTCAGCCAAAAGCAGGCCAGGAGTTGATTGTGGAACAGACCATCAACTGCTCATACGCAAGTTGAACTTGAAGTTGAAGACAATTAAAACAACTCCACAAGAGCAGAACTATGACCTTGAATATATCCATCCTGAATTTAGAGACCATCTAAAGAATATATTCGATGCATTGAACACCAATGACCAGAAGAATTGTGGGATGACATCAAAAGCATCATCCATGAAGAACATCGTTGTTGTTGTTCTTGTTGTTTGCCGTCGAGTCGGCACCGACTCATAGCGACCCCTCCTTGGGTTTCTGAGGCAGTATCACTACGGAAGTAGGATTGCCCAACCTTCCTTCCAAGGAGT
>NW_006921925.1:1615064-1617171 GCF_000298275.1 Orycteropus afer afer | reverse complement strand
TTGAGAAGAATGGGAATTCCAGAACACTTAATTGTACTCATGAGGAACCTGTACATAGACCAGGAGGCTGTTGTTCGAACAGAAAAAGGGAAGCCTGCATGGTTCAAAATCAAGAAGGGAGTGTGTCATTGTTGTATCTTTTCATCACACTTATTCAATCTGTATGCTGAGCAAATAACCCAAGAAGCTGGACTATATGAAGAAGAATGTGGCATCAGGATTGGAGGAAGAACCGTTTACAACCTGCAATACGCTGATGACACAACTTTGCTTGCTGAAAGTGAGGATGACTGGAAGTATTCACTGATGAAGATTGAAGACTACACCCTGCAGTATGGATTATATCTCAATATAAAGAAAACAAAAATCCCCACAACTGGACCTATAGGCAGCATTACGATAAATGGAGAAAAGATTGAAATTATCAAAGACTTCGCATTACTTGGTTTTACAATTGACGCCAATGGAAGCAGCAGTCAGGACATCAGACAACATACAGCACTGGGAAAATTGGCTGCAAAGGGCCTCTTTCACGTGCTGAAGAGAAAAGATGTCTCCTTGAGGACTACAGTGCACCTGAGACAAGCCATGATATTTTCAATTGCCTCATATGCATGTGAGAGCTGGACAATGAATAAGGAAGACTGAAGAAGGGTTGATGACTGAATTGTGGTGTTGGCGAAGAATGCTGAAAGTACCTTGGACTGCTAAAAGAACCAACAGGTCTGTCCTGGAGGAAGTGCAGCCAGAATGCTCCTTGGAGGAGAGAATGGCCAGACTTCGTCTCACCTACTTTGGTCATGTTATCACAAGAGACCATTCCCTGAAGAAGGATGTCATGCTTGGTAAGGTCGATGAAAGAGGGGAAGGCCCTCAAAGAAGTGGATTGACCCAGTGGCAGCGGCAATGGGCTCAAGTATGACAGGAATCATGGAGGTGACTCAAGACTGGGTGGTGTTTCATTCTGCTGTGTATAAGGTTGCTATGAGTCCGAGATGACTCGATGGCACCTAACAACAACAACAGAGGTGCTGAAGAAGAAAGGCCTGGTGATCTATTTCTGAAAAATCAATCATTAAAGTCCTCTGGCAATCACTCTGGAAACAACAGATTGTGAGAACTAACCTCTGTATTCTCTTTGCAGATACCACTTGGGGATAGTTTAAACACAAACATGGATTTTTCTTTTAATGTGTGGAAGAAAGAAAATCTTAATACAATTTGATACTTCTGGGAAATAAGTTTTAAAAGTCTTTTATAAAGAGAAGGCTAAAATCAGCCTTAAACATATGTAAGTATATGTCATCAGGAATTTGCAAGATACTAACTATATGTTCCTGGAGTCTAAGTCACTTGAGAGAGTAAGGAATCAATAATGTTCTTAAAACTGATAAAAGGAAATTTCCATTTCATTGTAACTCTGTGGTGCCAATGTTAATTTACTAGGTCACTAACCAACAATTTGAGGAGCTCTGGTAGCATAGTGCCTAAGGCACTTGACTGCTAACCAGAAGGCTGGCGGTCCAAACCCACCAGCCATTCCTCGGAAGGAAGGTTGGGCAATCAACTTTCATAGTGATACAGCCTCAGAAACACAAGGAGGGGTCCCTATGAGTTGGGTCCAACTCAACAGCACATAACAACAACAACCAAAAATTTGGAGGTTGAATCCACTCAGAAGCACCTCAGAAGAAAAGGTTGGGGATTTACTTCTGAAGTCAGTCATTGAAAACCTTATGGAGCACAGTTCTACTCTGACACACACAGGGTCTTTATGACACACAGTTGACTCAAAAGGAACTGGTAGGTTTTTGTGTGAAGCAAGCAGTACAGTGCTTAGTTAGTATCTGGCCACCACTCAATGCATCATTTTCCTTATTTTTACATGACACTTTCTGGTTGTGGATCTCAATCCAGAGTATTAAAAAAACACATGGGGGTAGGAATGCATGGGAAAGAAGGACACAGGGAAGAGGTAACTATGGGAGGAAGTGGGTGGGGAGCTGTTGCATTGTGGGAAATTGTAGTCAATATCATGAGACAAAGGGTCTGTGAGCTGCTGTATGGACAGTGAATTTACTCTGTAAACTTTCACCCAAATCACACA
>NW_006921925.1:1610416-1614752 GCF_000298275.1 Orycteropus afer afer | reverse complement strand
TTTAATTATTGTGATACATCCCCCTCCAAGTGGTTGACAGAGGTAGCTGGGCACCATCTACTTCTTCCGGTCTCAGAGTTGTATAGGGTAAGGATCGCATGGTGTACCAGTTGCTTAGACTAATTGTTTCCATGAATCTTCAGTTTTCTTCATTCTTCTTTGCTCTGGAGGAAGAGAAACCCATTGTTGCATCTAGATGGCTGCTTGCAAACTTTTAAGATCTCAGTCACTACTCGCCAAAGTAGGAGGTGGAACAATGCTTTATGTAGTGTGTTATGACAATTGAACTTGGTATCTCTGACTATGGTCCTGAGCCCACAGATTCAACTACTCACTTCCTCCGGGTAGCTCGCTATGCCCAAGAAGTGACTACAAACTTATCCTTTGTCAGCTCTATTATATACCTGGGAATTCTTACAGAACATACCAATACACTTGTAGAACCATTGTCTGCCAACCCTACACATGGTCTTGGGCACACTCTACCCTGCATAGGCTTTCCTAATAGTTCAGCCTGTCCACTCATCTATCTACCTGTATACCCATGTTTCCCATCACTGAAAATGCAGTATTGTATGTGTTGTCTGTACCTCCCATGTACCTCTCTATGCCTTCTTCTTCCTCAGTGCCACCATGTTGATCACTCACATTTGGGACATTGTCCTTCTCTTCACCCAAATCAATACTTGTCTCTACCTATCTAACTGGTAACCAACAAAGAAAATTTCCTTCCATATATAAACCTTACCTTGACTTTTTACAGTAATGGATTAATACAATATTTGTCTTTCTGTGATTGACTTTTTTCACTTAACACAATGTCCACCCAGCTCATCCATGTTATGCAGTGTTTTGCAGATTCTACGTCATTCTTAAGGGTTGCATGCTATTCAACTGTGAGTATATGTACTACAGTTTGGTTATCTATTCTTCAGTTGATGGACACCTAGGTTGTTTCCATCTTTTGGCTATTGTAAATAGTGCTGCGATGAACATGGGTGTGGATATGACTGTTCTTATCATGGCTCTCACTTTAGGATATATACTTAGTAATGGAATGGCTGGGTCAAATGGTATTTTTAATTCCAACTTTTTAAGGAACCACCATACCACTTTCCACAGTGGTTGTACCATTTTACAGTTCCACTAGCAGTGTATGACAGTACCAATTTCTCTACATCCTCATCAGCATTTGTTATTTTCTGTCTTGTTGAACTTTGCTACCAGTGCTGGAGTAAGATGGTGTCTCATTGTTGTTTTGATTTGCATGTCTCTAATGGCTAATGATCATGAGCATTTTTTCATGTTTGATGGCTACCTGAGTATCCTCCATTCATGTCTTCTGCCCATTCTTTAATTGGATTATTTGTCTTTTTGTTGTTGAGGTATAGGAGTTTTCTATAAATTCTAGAGATTAAGTCCCTTGTCAGATATGTCATTGCCAAATATTTTTTCCTAATCTGTAGGTTCTCTTTTGACTCTTTTGGAGAAGTCTTTGGAAGCACATAGAAAATTAATTTTTAGAAGTTCCCATTCATCTAGTTTCTCTTCTGCTGTTTGTGAATTTTGGGTTATGCTTGATAGTCTATTTATGCCATATATCATTGTTGTAGTTGTCATGTGCTGTCGAGTCCAACCTGACTCATAGTGACCCCTCTGTTTCAGTTTCTGAGGCAGTATCACTACAGAAGTAGATTGCCCAACCTTCCTTCCAAAGAGTGGCTGGTGGGTTTGAACTGCCACCCTTCTGGTTAGCAATCAAGTGCCTTAGACACTATGCTACCAGAGTTTGCCCCTAGTTTTCCCTTGAAGAACTTTATAGTTTTAGGTTTCACATTTAAGTCTTTGATCTATCTGGAGTTAGTTTTGTGTATGGTGTGAGGTACAGATCTTGTTTAATTTTTGTGCAAATAGATATCCAGTTTTTCCAGCACCATTTATTAAACAAACATTCTCTTCCCCACTTAAAGGATTTCGGCCCTTTGTCAAAGATCAGCTGACCATAGGTCAATGGATCTATTTCTGGGTTCCCAATTCTATTCTATTGATCTATATGTCTGTCATTATACCAATACCATGCAGTTTTGACTACTTTGGCTGTATAGTAGGTTTTGAGATCCAGCAGTGTGAGACCTCCTACTTTCTTCTTCTTCTTCAATAGTGCTTTGCTTATCCGAGGTCTCTTTCCTTTCCATATAAAGTTAGTGATTGGTTTTCCATATCCCTAAAGAATGTTGATGGGATCTGGATTGGGATTGCATTGAATGTATAGATTTCTTTGGGTAGAATTGACATTTTCACAATGTTCACTCTTCCTATCCATGAGTATGGTGTGTTCTATTTATGTAGATCTCTTATGGTTTATTGAAGTAGTCTGTTACAGTTTTCTTTGTACAGATCTTTTGTGTACCTGGTAATATTTATTCCCAAGTATTTTATTTTTTGGTCACTATTGTAAATAATATTGATTTCCTCATTTCTTTTTCAGCAATCTCTTTGCTGGTGTAGAGGAATCCAACTGACTTTTGGATGTTGATCTTATATCCTGGCATGATGCTAAATCTGTTAATTAGTTCCAGTAGATTTTTGACTGAGTCTCTTAGGTTTTCTAGGTATAGGATCCTATCATCAGAAAATAAGCATAGTTTGACTTCTTCCTTACCAATTTGGATGCCTTTGATTTCCCTTTCTTGCCTTATTACCCTAGCTAGGACTTCCAATACAATGTCGAATAAAAGTCATGATAGAGGGCACATCCTTGTCTGGTTCCTGTTCACAAGCAGAATGGTTTCAGTCTCACTCCATTGAGAATAATGCTGGCTGTTGGTTTTGCATCAATGTCCTTTATTATGTTGAGGAATGTCCCTACTATTCCTATGTTGCTGGGAGTTGGTGAATTGGTGTTGGATTTTATCAAATGCCTTTTCTGCATCAATTGATAGGATAATGTGGTTCTTTTCCTTTGTTTTATTTATGTGGTGGGTGAGGTTGATTGTTTTTCCAATGTTGAACCATCCTTGCATACCTGATATGAACCCTACTTGGTCATAATGAATGATTTTCTTGATATGTTGTTGGAGTCTATTGGCTACGATTTTATTGAAGATTTTTGCATCTATATATCATAAGGGATATTGGTCTGTAGTTTTCCTTTTGAGTGATGTCTTTGCCTGCTTTTGGTATCAAGGTTATGCTTGCTTCATAAAATGAATTAGGGAGGTGTGGTGGTTATATTTGAGTGTCAACTGGGCTCGGCTTGGTTGAGTGGCTTGGCAGCTCGTGGTAGTTATTACCATGATGAGACTGGCAATCAACTCCATGGTGGCAACTACCACAAGCAGCTGAGTAGCTGCTTTGGGGATGTGGTCTGCCTCCTGTATATAACAAGCAACTTTGGAATGGTCTCTCACTTATGGCATGCTTGGACCTTGCATGTAGCCGTGTCTTTCAGCAGCCTGCCATGCTCTGCCAACCTGGGGACTTACAATGGACTTGAATTAATGGCTTGCCATGTAGTTTGGTAACATCAGGACTGTGCCATTTTATTTGTCAACCTTGGGCTTGTTAGCCTCAGCAGCCGGTAGCTGCCGAGTGAAGAGATGCCTCTATCTTCAGTGGGCTGGGAGCAAGAGGCAGAGCTGAATCCTAAGGTTGAGGGGCTTTCACACAGCCAATATGCCTGGCACTTTGAACTTGGACTTAAAAGCCTCCAAACTGTAAGAGAATATGCTCCTGTTTATTAAGGGCATATCACTCTGACTCCTTGTCAGAGTGGCACTAGGTAGCCAGAATAGGAGGATTCCATATTTTTCTATGTTTTGGAATAGTTTGAGTAAGATTGCTGTCAGTTCTTCTCTGAATGTTTGATACAACTCTCTGGTGAAACCTTCTGGGCCAGGACTTTTTTATTGGTAATTTTTTTATGACCTGTTCAATTTCTTCTTTTGTTATGGATCTGTTCAACTTTTCTACCTCAGTCTGTGTTAGGTAAGTGGTGTTTTTCTAGCAATCTATTTTTTCCAGATTTGCAAATTTGTTGGTGTACAGTTCTTCACAGTTTCATGATATTATCCTTATCTCAGTTGGTTATGTTATGATGTTGCCCATTTTGTTTCTTATTCATGTTATTTGTATTCTCTCCTTCTTTTCCTTTGTTAAATTTGTCAGTGGTTTGTCAATTTTATTAATCTTTTCAAAATACCAACTTCTAGCCTTGATGTTTTCTATTGTCTTTCTATTTTCTGTTTCATTTATTTCTGCTCAAATGTTTATTATTTCCTTTCTTTTGATGATTGTAGGCTTTTCTTGTTGTTCTTTTTCTAATTGTTGGAGATGT
>NW_006921925.1:1608218-1609880 GCF_000298275.1 Orycteropus afer afer | reverse complement strand
CTCCAAATGATTTTGAGTTTTGTTCCACATTGTTCTCCCTCTCTATCAAGGGTCTCCTACATAGATCCCCTTCCAAGTGGATGACAGTGGTAGCAGGGCACCATCTAGTTCTTCTGGTCTCATAGTTGTATACACTGCAGAATGGATGGTGTACCAGTCGCTAGGACTAATTGCTTCCATGAATTTTGGTTTTCTTCATTCTTCTTTGCTCTGGACAAGGAGAGACCCATCATTGCATCTATATGGAAGCTTGCTAGCTTTTAAGATCCCAGATGCTACTTGGCAAAGTAGGAGGTGGAACAATGTTTTGTATAGTATGTTGTGTCAATTGAGCTTGATGTCCCCTGCGACTATGGTCCCAAGCCCACAGGTTCAACTACTTGATCCCTCTGGGTAGCTGGCTGTGACCAAGCAGTGACCACAACCTTGCCTCTTGTCAGCTCTACTATACACCTGGGAATTCTGATCATTCACATAAACTTATAGGACCTTTGTCTGTCAACCTTATATATGTTCTTGGATACACTCCCCATTTCATAGACATATCTAATCCTTTAGCTTGTCCACCTATCTATCCACCCATATACCCATGTTTGCCTTCACTGACAACGCAGTACTGTGTGTGCAAAAGGGTTTGTATTTGTTGTCTGTACCTCCCATGTACCTCTCTGTGTCTTTATCATCCTCAATGGTGCCATATTGGTCACTCACATTTCGTACATTGCCATTCTCTTCACCTAAATCAATACTTATCTCTATCTAACAGCCTTCTGTCCCCTCCCCTCCCACCCCTGGTAATCAAAAAGGAAATTTCCTTCTATAGACAAACCTTTCCTTAACTTTTACAGTAATGGTCTAATACAACATTTGTCCTTTTGTGATTGACTTATTTCACTCAGCATAATGTCCTCCAAGTTCATCCACGTTATGCGGTGTTTTGCAGATTTTACAGTATTCTTTAGCATTGCATAGTCATGGTGTCCCTGGTTTCTTTGTTCCATATTATTTTCTGTGATGAGCTCATTATGTTTATGAATCGTGTTATCATTTCCTTTGTTGCTGTTGTTTTAGTATATACTGCTTGTCCTCTTTTTTATTGTGATGTGACAGTTTATAATTTTTCTTTGAGGTTACCCTATGATGTATAATTTTATCCCCAAGTTTAGAACAGTCCATTCTATCTTGCAACTCTCACCATTTAGAAGTTTTGTAAGTACACAGTCTTTTCCCTCTTTTTGTTTGTAGTTGTTCTCACTTGCCAATTGATGTCTCTGGTTCCCTGTTTAAAATCTTGTAAGCTCGTTTTACTTTGGATATGTCCATAGCTGTAGTTTCTGGGTTGTGTCATCTTGTGTATTAATGGTTGGTTGCTATTTGTATTTTTTGGTTCTCTGTTCAAAGGACTCCCTTTAGCATCTCTTGTAAGGTTGGTCTGGTTTCAACAAATTCCCTTAGTTTCTGCTTATCTCGAAATCTCCTAATTTCATCATCATATTTGAGGGACAATTTTGCTGGGTATATAATTCTTGGTTGAAAATTTTTCTCTTTCAGGGTTTTATATGTACCATCCCATTGCCTTCTTGCTTGCATGGCTTCTGCTGAGAAATCAGAGCTTATTGTTACTGGCTGTACTTTGAAGGTAACTTTTTGTTTTTCCCGTGC
>NW_006921925.1:1582644-1606265 GCF_000298275.1 Orycteropus afer afer | reverse complement strand
TCAAGGCTCAGGGGTCTAGGATTATCTTCTGTGTCTGTGTTAATTGGTTTCCCTTTTCTTTGTTGAAGAGGGTCTGTGCAGTCTTTCTGCCTAGTCCGCCATCTTGCTGGATCTCCCCTCTTTCTTCTTTTTTGATGTGTGCATCGATTGCTATAAATTAGCCTTTGATCACTGCTTTTGCTGTGTCCCAAAGATTTTGGTATGTGTGTTTTCATTCTCGTTTGATTCCAGAAATTTTTGAATTTCATTTTTATTTCTTCTTTTACCCAGTCTTTCCTAAGGAGGGTGTTTTTCACTTTCCATGTGTTTACTGTTTTCTGTTGATCTTCCTATTATTGATTTCTAATTTGATAGCATTGTGATCTGAGAAGATGATTTGCAGTTTTTCAATGTTTTTAAATTTATTAAGGCTTGCTTTATGGCCTAACATATAGTCTATCATGGAAAATGTTTCATGTGCACTGGAAAATTATGTATATTGTGCTGTTGTTGGGTGAAGTAGATGTCTATAAGCTCTGGTGGTGGATTGTATTGTTTAGTTCTTCTGTGTCTTTGATGAATTTCTTTCAAGTTGTTCTATCTATTATTGAAAGTGGTGTATTAAAGTCTCCTATTAAGACTGTGGAGTCATCAATTTGTCTTTTCAACTCTGTTCAAGTTTGATTTATATATTTGGGGCTTTTTCATTGAGTCCATAGATATTTATTATGGTTATGTCTTCTTGTTTGATTGATCCTTTAATCATTATATAATGTCCTTCCTTGTCCCTTATGGGGGTTTTGGTCTAAAGTCAATTTTATCAGAAATTAATATTGCCACTACTGCTCTTTTTTGGTTGATAAATCTTTTTCCAACTTTTGATTTTTAGTCTATTTTTGTCTTTGTCTCTGAGTTGTGTCTCTTATAGACAGCATATTGATGGGTTATGTTTTCTTATCCATTCTACAACTCTCCATCTCTTGAGTGGTGCATTTAATCCATTGACAATCAGTGTAATTATTGACAAGTATGAATTGGTTGCTGTCATTTTTTTATGTGTTTTTTTCATGGTGTTCCTAATTTCTTTGTTCTGTATAATTTTTTGTGCTGAGCTCACTATGTTTATGAATCATGTTATCATTTCCTTTGTTGCTATTGTTTTAGTATTTGCTAAGTATTTGTGCTTGTCCTATTTTTTATTGTGATGTGAAGCTTTATCATTTTTCTTTGAGCTTACCCTGTGAATTATAATTTTCTCCCTGAATTTAGAACAGTCCATTCTATCTTGCAACTCTCTTAACTTCCTAACCATTTAGAAGTTCTGTGACTACACAGTCTTTTCCCTCTTTTTGTTTGTAATTGTCCTCACTTGCCAATTGATGTCTCTGCTTCCCTGTTTACAATCTTATAAGCTTATTTTAATTTGGATCCTTCCATAGCTGTGGTTTCTGGGCTATGTCATCTTGTGTATTAATGGTTGGTTGTTGTTTGCTATTATTAGTTCTTTGTTGAAAGGACTCTGTTTAGTAACTCTTATTAGGTTGGTCTGGCTTTAACATATTTCCTTAATTTTTGCTTATTGGAAATCTCCTAATGTTACCATCATATTTGGGGGACAATTTTGCCAGGTATATAATTCTTAGTTGAAAATTTTTCTCTTTCAAAATTTTGTATATACCATGCCTTTGTCTTTTCACTTGCATGGTTTCTGCTGAGAAATCAGAGCTTGTCCTTATTTGTTGTCCTTTGTAAGAAACTTTTCATTTTTCCTGTGCTGCTTTCAGGATTCTTTCTTTGTCTTTGTTTTGATGAGTTTGATGATGATATGTCTTGGTGATTTTCTTTTGGCATCTATCCTGTTTGGAGTTCATTGGACTTCCTGAATGGATCTATTCTTATCTTTCATCATATCAGGGAAGTTCTCTTCCAACAAGTCTTGGGCAATTTTCTTAGTGGTTTTATTTTTCTCTTCCTGTTCTGGAATTCCAATTATATGTAGGTTATTCCTTTTGATGGTATCCCACATGAACTTAGGCTTTCTTCATTTTGTTTTGATTTTTTTTTTCTGATTGATCCTTTTCCAAAGAAGTATTCAAGTATTTGTCTTCAATTTAATTAATTCTGTCTTCCATTGATTCGATTCTACACTTTGCCCTTCCAATTTCTGACAAATTAGTATTAGTCTTCTGGATTTTTATCTGTATATTTTGAATCAGTCCTAATTTTTCATTTATTTTGTCATTTTGTTCTTGTATTTTCTTCTGAAGTTGTAGGGTTTTGCCTGTGTTTTCCTTAATTTTGTCAGTGTTTTCCTTGATCTGTCTCTCAATCCTTTGAAAATACCTAAATATAATTCTTTTGAATTCCTTATCAGGGAGATCCAATGCTGCTTCTTCCTCAGGGATGTGTTCTGGGTCTGTATCCTGCTCCCTTGTTTCTACCATTTTATCTTGCTTCTTCATGTGGACTGTGATGGTCTATTGTCTCCAAGACATTGTGATGTTGTTGTATTTACATCTCTGTGAACTGTTTTTGAAGAGCAGCTAAAGGAGAGTCAGGCTATTCTTGGTGTTTGTTTATTGTTGGCCAGTTGGTGGCGTAGGAAGTGATGGCTCTCACTCAGTATGTGAAGCTGCAGGAGGTGTGGGTGTAGTTGTGTCTTATGGGCACTGTTGCCGTCTCCCACTCAGTCAGACAAAAATAGCAATTGAATAACCATCAAAAAAGTAAAAGCAAGTGGACAAAATACACACCATGTATTCACAAAGGAATAATAACCAAAAAAATAAAAAAGGAAAAAAAAAATCCTGCAATAACTGGGGAAAGGGCAATAAGAGATCAAATGTAGAGTAGGAGAATAACAAAGAAAAAAAATAGGAAAAAATGCAAAAAGTAAAACAATGCATGGGGTTAACCACAAAAAAGAAAAAAAAAAATTGGAACCAGTAACTGGGAAGAGAGAACAACCTAAAAAGTAGAACATGGGGACAGAATAATAATAATAATAATAATAATAATAATAATAATATAAAGACAAACTAGTAATAATAATAATAATAATTTTGAAACAGACAAAACCAAACAAAGTAAAGGCAAAAAAAATCTGGGCAGGGCACCCAGGCTCTGTCTGAGCACACACACTGGGATGGAATTCCTTCCAGCTCAGGAGGTGGGTGGGAGTGAGGGGTGACCACATCTCCATTCACCAAGAGGGTGTGGGGTATAAGAGTAACAAGGGGAATATTGCACTTTCCTAGTCATTGTGGTCCAGAATGTCCTTGGGGTTCCTGGTAAGTGGAGCTTATTCTTAAGTCCCTGGTATCTGGGAGAATGCTGTGGCTTTAAATATCCAAATGGTGGAACCACTTGTTAACATTCAAAATGGTTGCACCCTCTGGATCAGCAAAAGTCCACAGTTCAGCCTACCTTCCTCTTTGCTGCTTCCCCTTTTATTCATTATTCACCAGAGCAGTCTTCCATGCAGTCCCTGGCTAGCAGGGCTGATTTCTAGGTTAATTTTTAGGTGCTAACACCACTCATACAACACATATTCATAAGGAACCTGTACCTTGACCAGGAAGCTGTCATTTGAATGGAACAAGGGGATACTACATGGTTGAAAATCAAGAAGGGTGTGCATCAGGGTTGTATCCTTTCCTCACACTTATTCAATCTATATGCTGAGCAAATAATCTGAGAAGCTGGACTATATGAAGAAAAACGTGGCATCAGGATTGGAGGGAGAATCATTAACAACCTGAGATACTGAGATGATACAATTTTGCTTGCTGAAAGCGAGGATGACTTTAGGCACTTACTGATGAAGATTGAAGAATATAGTCTGCAGTATGGATTACGTCTCAAATAAAGAAAATAAAAATCCTCACAACTGGACCAACGAGCAACATCACAATAAATGGAGAAAGATTGAGGTTGTCAAAGAATTCATGTTGCTTGGTTCTACAATCAATGCCGATGGAAGCAGCAGCCAGGACATTAGATGACGTGTAGCATTGGAAAGGTCAACCATGAAGGAACTGTTTCAAGTGCTGAGGAGCATGGATGTCTTCTTGAGGACTAAGGTGGGCATAACACAAGCCATGATATTTCCAATTGCCTCATAGGCATGTGAGAGCTGGACAATAAGGAAGACCAAAGAAGAGTTGATGCTTTTGTGTTGTGGTGTTGGCAAAGAATGCTGAAAGTACCATGGACTGCTAAAAGAACTAACAGATCTGTCCTGGAGGAAGTGCACTCAAAATGCTCCTTGGAAGCGAGAATGGTCAGACTTTGTCTCACCTATTTTGGTCATGTTGTCAGAAGGGACCATTCCCTGGAGAAGGATGTCATGCTTGGTAAGGGGGAGGGTCAACGAAAGAGGGGGAGGCCTTCAACAAGATGGATTGACATGGTGGCTGCGATGATGGGCTCAAGGACAGCTGGGATCATGGAGCTGGCACAGGATTGGTCAGTGTTTCGTTCGGCTGCACATGGGGTCGCTACGAGTCAGAAATGACTCAACGGCACCTAACAACAACAACAACACTCAGCAATATCCAAGGTGTCTATGCCATCAGGATCGCTGCCAGACTGCAGCTCCGTATGTCTCCCTTTTTGGTGTTTTCATGCAAATTCTTCCACTTCTATATTCTTCCTTTCAAAGCTCAGGGCTCCTGGATTATCTTTTGTATCTGTGTAAATTAGTTCCCCTTTCTTTGTTGAAGATGGTCTGTGCAGTCTGTCTGTCTATTCCACCATCTTATCAGAACTCCTCCAAGGCTATAAATGTTTATGGAAGTAGATTGCCTCATCTTTCTCCTGTGGAGTGGCTGGTGGGTTTGAACAATGGATCTTTTGGTTAGCAGCCCAGTGCTTTAACCACAGCACCATATGCATTTATTTATCTGATATTTTTTGATCCAACTTAAGAAACCTGTACAATGTGCAAAATCTGTGGCCCTGTGGGGATTGGAAAACTCCAAAACCAACCTGGCCTGATTTATGGTTAAACATGTTAGGGGGCAGGTAGAAAGTGAGGATTGAATTAAGTCAATGCATATTTTGGAAAATCATCTTGTTCTGTCCTGCACCCCATGGCCCATGCACATGCTTATGTGCAGAAATAACTTCTGAATAATGAAAAACAAACAGAAGTGCAGAAGATGGGTGATCTTTTGAATGTTGTTGTTGTTGTTTGCCGTCAAGTTGGCCCCGACTCATAGCGACCCCTCCTTAGGTTTCTGAGGCAGTATCACTACGGAAGTAGGATTGCCCAACCTTCCTTCTGAGGAGTGGCTGGTGGGTTTGAACCGCCAGCCTTCTGGTGAGCAGTCAAGTGCCTTAGGCACTATGCTACCAGAGATCCTGATCTTTTGAATAGAGCGGCACAATCTGGGGAGACTAGCATTGCATCTTGCTTAGGCAATTGGAGGGAGAAGGGGGTTACTTGACATTAGCATTTCAAAATGTTGGAACCAGATGAGATTAGTACTGCTCTGTCACTTCAGTCATTATGGAAGCTACAGTTGAATTCACTGAGCCCATGGTGGACAATAGCCTTTATCTTTCTCTGACCAGTGGGCCATGATGATACCCAAGTGCCTCACGGACAATGTTTCGTTCCTACGGGGACATTTTCAAGGAGCATAGAGAATGCACTGTTTGTTATTTTTCAGGTTATTTATTAGCACCCAGCTGGATTTATGTCTCTCACCATACTTGCTGAGTTAGCAGTCTTGTAGTACAAGTCTTGTCCCCTTACAAGGTATTGACATCTGGGAAGTTCTGATTAACCACAGCCTTTCTGCAGAGCTCTGGAAACCACAGAGCTAGAGTCCTGCCTGCATACCATCTTCTCAAAGATCACTTGGGAATAATTTAAACATAGATATGTGGATTGTTTTATTATGTAGAAAAAAATAGAATCCTAAAGCAATTTGGTATGTCTGAGAAATTTAATAGTCTTTAATAAACAGGGTGCTGAAATCGGCCTTATGCAAATTTAAGTGTGTGTTATCAGGAATTTCCAAGATATTCAAAATAGGTTCCTGGAGACTAAAGTACCCAAGGGAGTAGGGAATCAGTAAGTGTTTTTAAGATTGATATAAGTAATGTTCTATTTCAATGTAACATTTTCTGAATTTAGATGCTGAGTGAAGTATCAGTGGAATAATGTGATAATTGCCTAATAATTAATGTAAAATAAATTTACCCTTTAGTTGTAAATGCTAAAATGTGAGGGACTGAACCTGTACTCATAATACTTCAGGAACTAGCTACAAATTATGAAAACTAGTAGCCATTGAGTTGATTCCTACCCGTGGTGACCCCATGTGTGTCAGAGTAGAACTGTGCTCCACAGGGTATTCAACGTCTGATTTTCTGGGAAGAAGATCATCACTCCTATCTTCTGAGATGCCTCTGGATGGACTTGAACCTCCAAGTTTTCTTGTAGCAGCTGGAATACTTAAATATTTGTGCCACCCAGAGACTCCAACTACAAATCATTGAATCACTGAAAAGGTAAAAGACAGGTGCTCAGCACTACTACTGACAGTTCTGACCAGGAACACAATAGTTGGTTCTGCATAGAATGGGAGAAGAATGTAGGACAAAACTCAAATTCTTAAAAGAAATGCAAGACCTAGTGGATTGGTAGGGACTAGAGGAACCCCAGACTCTATTGGTTTGAGGTACTCTTTAAACTTTGAGCTGAAACCAGTCCTAGAAGTAATCTTTCAGCTAAATAACAGATTGGCTCATAAAATAAACAGCATCACCTGTGAGTACAATGCTCCTTTAAAAAGTTATCTGCATGAGAAAAAATGGTCAACATTTACTCTAAAGCAAATATGAGAAATTAAGGGGGGTAGAGAAGCTAGATTATTAGAAACAGAACAAAAAGGATGGAAATAATGAGAATGCTGACACATTATGAAAAATGTACCAACAACACTGAACCGTAGGTATGTTGTTGTTGTTGTTATGTGCCGTTGAGTCAGACCTGACTCATAGCGACCCCTCCTTGGGTTTCCGAGGTAGTATCACTATGGAAGTAGATTGCCCCATCTTCCTTCCGAGGAGTGGTTGGTGGGTTTGAACCTCTAGCCTTCTGGTTAGCAGTCAAGTGCCTTAGGCACTACACTACCCGAGCTCCCAACCATAGGTATAGATATTGTTAAATGGTGTTCTGATTACCTAGTGCCACCCTGATAAGAATATACCACAAATGGGATGTCCTTAACAAATAGGAGTATATTCTCTTACAGTTTGGAGGCTTTAAGTTCAAGTTCAAAGTGTCAGGCTGCAGGAGCTTTGTAAAAGCCCCTCAACCAAGGGCTTCAGCTCTGCCTCTTGCTCCTGGTCCACTGAAGCTAGAGGGATCTCTTCACTCAGCTAGTTACTGGCTACTGAGGGTAACAAGCCCAAGGTCAACAGATAAAATGGCACAGTCCTGATGTTACCAAACCACATGGCAGGCCATTAATTTAAGTCCATCTTAAGTCTCAAGGTCAGCAGAGCATGACAGGCTGCTGAACAATGACACAGCTATATGCAGGGTCCAAGCGTGCCATAAGCTAGAGACCATTCCCCAAGGTTTCTGCTTATATACAGGAAGCAGACCACATTCCCTAAGGCAGCTACTCAGCTGCTCACAGTAGATTCCACCATGGAGTTGATTACCAGTCTCATCATGGGGAATACTACATCCAGCTGCCCAGCCACTCAACCAGGCCCAGCCAAGTTGACACACAAACTAAACTACCACAAATGGGAACCTAATTTGCTGTGTAAACTTTCACCACAAACACAGTAAAATATTATAAAATAATAATAATAAAGACTTACTAATTCTAACTGTAGAGACTAGAAATAAATCTTTCCCTGTAATCTCAGCCCCCTGTTAACATGATTCTTACATTTACTACCAACTCCTCTAGTAGGGACTTCCTCTTCCCCATATCTTTCTCACTTCCTCAGCCTGGACATATGAAATGCTATATTGACAATAGTGAAAGCTGAGAGACTGACTTCTCTAGTGATGTTCCAGGTGAAGCCCCTCGGAGAGGAAGAAATGAAAGAAAAGGTACATGTTTTAACTGAAAGGGGCTCATGCTTCTGAGAAACAGGTCTCCTAGGGATTAGTTTTCCACACTAGAAAAGTCCAAGGCCCTTCTACAATAGCAATTCAGTTCTCACCACAGTTCTGGCCCTATGTCCACAACTACAGAGACTGCTCAAAGGGCGGGATCATTGCTTAGGATCAGGGAGTTAACAGTGGTTATTCTAATAGGTAAATAAGATGCATTCCTCCTTCCTTCCTTCCTTCCTTCTTTCCTTCCTTTCTCTCTTTCTCCTTTTTAATTAAGCTTTAAAAGTGCCAAACACCGTGCTAGATTCTAGAAATGCAAGTCTGAGAAAGACATAATTCTAGCTAAGAAGATATTTCTGTTCAGCAGAAAACGTACAAAATGAACTGTTTTACGATGAGATTTAGGTGAATAGAAAGGAGATCTTTCTTTTATTTTTATTTTTACAATGACTGGATTCAGGAAATGGCCACATAAAGAGAATAGACTTAAAAGATTACAGATAGTTTAGGATAAATAGTGAAAAAAAACCCTGTGATTTACTCTTTATCCTTGGAAAACAACCCTCAAAACTGGTAAATAAATATGTATTTATGTTAACATAAAATAGATAATAATCACCAATACATAGAAATTAATATAATGAGCAGAGATAAAATAAGGGTTGATGTTGGGGGTGGTATACTTATTTTCCTTCAACTTATATGGTGAGTGTGGTGAAATAAGTTTCTTTCTTGAGGCCTTGCTTCTTTGGAGAAACAGTTTGAGAGATTTTTCAAAAAAAAAAACCTGCGGAGTTACTTTTGCCCTACTTTTCTACCTCATAGAATTTGTTACTTTTGCCCAGGTTGGTTGACATTTTCTGGGTAAGTTTTTTAAAAAATTGTAGTTTGATTTGTTATGTCTGGCAGCCTGCCCTGTGATTGGTATGTACCTTGCAGGTATTAGTCAATACACTATGCAAATGAAGTGACTGTAGTCTATGTCAATGAAGTGTTTGTACCCAATAATTCAAATGAGGTGTCTACTGTCTACTGAGAGGGGATTGGTCAGTTTGTGGCCCTTGGTAGGAGGGCTATCCCTTGAAACTGATGAGGAATTTGTATATACATGTAAGGCAGCCCCACAGAGGGTTTTGAGACAAGACAGAGTGTTTTGGTTCTCTAGTGCCACTCTTACAGACATACCACAAATGGGTGGCTTTAACAAATAGGGACTCATTCTCTCATAGTTTTGGATGCTAGAAGTCTGAATTCAAAATGCCAAGCTCTAGGGCCTGGGGGAAGGCCCCTTGACCTTGGGTTTCAGTTCTGCCTCTTGCCCCTGGCCCACTGGAGCTGGAAGCGTCTCTTCACTCAGGCAGCTGCTGCTGCTGAGGCTAACTAACCCAACATTGACAAACAAAATGGCACAGTTTCAGGATTACCATACATCATGGTGAGCCAATATTTCATGTCCAAAGACAGTCCCAAGATTGGCAGGAAACATGGCAGGCTGCTAAATGAAGACTGGCTACATGCAGGGTTCAAGCATGGCAAAAAAAAAAAAAAAAAGTTCCAGAGACCTTTCTTAATGCTGCTTCTTATGTACTGGGAGCAGACCACATCCCTAAGGCAGCTACTCAGCTGCTCCAGTAATTCCACCATTGAGTTGATTACCCGTCTCATTATGGGGAATAACTATATCCAGCTGCCCAGCCACTCAAAACCAGGCTCAGCCAAGTTGACACATAACTTTAACTACCACACAGAGACTAAAATGGAAGAAAGAAGAGAGAAGAAGCAGAGAGAGAGGAGGAAAAGAACCTCCTAAAACAGCCGTAACACAGGTCAAGGGCTATAACACTGAGGACAATGAGAGGCCTGAAAGAGGTCCTGCATAAGAGCTGGTGGCAACAGGCCAGGAAGGGGCCCAGAGGCAGAGCTTATGACAGGGAGGCTGAGGGTAGAAAGGCCTATTCTCAGGGTGTCAGAGCAGGACTTTCCTGAAGATTCTGAGAGAAGCTTGTTTTGAGGAGGCTGAGATAAAGCTTCTCCTCAGGGGCCAAGGGGGTGCCTGCCCTCAGGGGGTTGAGAGGAGGCATGCTGAGGGATCTTAGAGGAAACCTGTCTTCAGGGGCCTGTACAGCTGGCAAGGGATTTGCCTGGCAGAGAGAAAGACCTC
Source organism: Orycteropus afer afer (assembly GCF_000298275.1). Classification (NCBI taxonomy): domain Eukaryota; kingdom Metazoa; phylum Chordata; class Mammalia; order Tubulidentata; family Orycteropodidae; genus Orycteropus; species Orycteropus afer. Next base: position 1,596,033 of record NW_006921925.1, on the reverse strand, counting down.
TTTGCTTGAACAACCAACAGAAGTTGAGAGACTCGTCCTGAAGTGAAGGGATGTGCTCTCTACTTTGGGGGAGCCTTTCAGACTTTGCCTACACACTTCCTGTTTCTGATTCTGAATTGTAGCCTGTTAATCCTGATTCTGAATTGCACCCTGCTGCTTCTTTTATAAATCACTTAACTGTAAATTCTGTGAGGTCACTGCAATGGATTATCAAATCTAGAAGAGAAGTAGAGAGTGCCATGGAAGGTGTCAGAATTGGTAAAAGGTTGGAGAGAATTATGACTGACCTCCACTTTGTGGTAATCTGCTTTGGGCTGATCCTGGGTCATTATACTCCCTGTAGCTGGATTCTGGGAGCTCTGATGGCATAGTATCCAAGGCATTTGACTGCTAACCAGAAGGCGGTTGGTTCAAACCCACCAGCCACTCCCCGGAAGGAAGGTTGGGCAATCTACTTCTATAGCGATACCACCTCAGAAACCCAAGGAGGGGTCACTATGAGTCAGATCCGACTCCACAGCAATGGTTGTGTTTGGTAGCTGGATTCTGATGATACTACTACTGCTACCATTTTACAACGATCCTATCTATATGTTATCTTTCACTTCATGTTTCACCTTCTATCTCAGTCATTTGGTGAGTCAGTCCTGTAAAAGATATTTGAGGTTTTTATCAATTTTTTTTGCAAAAATCTTTCTTAATTTTGTGGTATTTAAGATGTTTAGGACACCTAGAAGTGCAATTAGACTCATAATTTGTCACCCCCTCTTTTTTTTTTTTTCCAGCTGAGTATTTCACTTCAGGCCTGTAATCAGCTTTCTTCTCTCTTCACTCATTGCCACTCTCCTTTATCTTTTTCCTCTACCCAAACTCTGTTGAGATTTCTCACCCACTGATGTCTCTGATTACTTTGATTTGTACTTAATTTTTTGTTTGTTTGCTTTCCATTACTTTAATTCAAGCCAGATTCAGACGAGGATGTAGAATGAAGGGTGTCATTTCTGAAGTCAGATGGATCTTGCCTGAAAGCAAAGAATACAAGAAAGTTATTATGGTAGTCAAGGTTATGGGTCAACTTAGCTGGACCTGGTTTGAGTGGCTGGGCATCTGGATGTAGTATTCCCCATGAATAGACTGGTAATTAACCCCTGATGGAATCTACTGTGAGAAGCTGAGCAGCTGCCTTAGGGATGTAGTCTGTTGCCAGTATATAAGGAGAAGCTTTAGAAATTGTCTTTAGCTTTTTGGCACACTTAGACTTTGCATGTAGCTTAGTCTTCATTGAGCAGCATGCCATGTTTCCTGCTGATTTTGGGACTGTCTCTGGACTTGAACTAGTGGCCTTCCATGTTGTTTGGTAATATTGGGACTATACCATCTTATTTGTCGACCTTGGGCTTGTTAGCCTTAGCAGCCAGCAGCTGCCTGAGTGAAAAGACTCTTCTAGTTCCAGTTGGCTAGAAATGTGAGTCAGAGCTGAAGCCCAAGGTCAAGGAGCTTTCATCAAGCTGCCACATCTTGGCAATTGGAACTCAGACTTCTGGCCTCCAAAATTGTAAGAGAATAAACTCCTGTTTGTTAAAGCCACACATTTGTGGTATCTTCACTCAGAGCGGCACAAAGTAACCAAACAGATATTTACCAGAATTTTTTGACTATCAAAGGCATTAGACTGTGTGGATCATAACAAATTATGGATAACATTGCAAAGAATGGGAATTTAGAACACTTAATGTACTCAAGAGAATCCTGGACATAGACCAAAAGGCTATTGTTTGAACAGAACAAGGGACTACTTCATGTTTTCAAATCAGGAAGGATGTGCATTAAGGTTGTATTCTTTCACCATACTTATTCAATCTGTATGCTGAGCAAATAACCTGAGAAGCTGGACTATGTGAAGATGAATGCAGCATCAGGATTGGAGGAAGACTCATTAACAACCTACGATATGCAGATGACACAACCTTGCTTGTTGAAAGTTAAGAAAGCTTAAAGCACTTACTGATGACAATCAAAGACTACAGTCTTCAGTAGGATTTACATCTCAATATAAACAAAATAAAAATCCTCACAACTGAACCAATAAAAAACATCACTTTAAATGCAGAAAAGATTGAGTTGTTAAGGATTTCATTTTACTTGGATCCACAATCAACACCCATGGAACCAGCAGGCAATAAATCAGACATCGTATGGCATTGGGCGAATCCACTGCAAAAGACCTTTTTAGAGTATTAAGGAGCAAAGATATCACTTTGAAGGCTAAGGTACACCTGACCCAAGCCCTGATGTTTTCAACCACCTCACATGCATGTGAAAGCTGGGCCATGAATAAGGAAGACCAAAGAAGAGTTGATGCCTTTGAATTGAGGTGTTGGCAAAGAATACTGAAAATACCATGAATTGCCAGAAAAATAAACAAATCTGTCCTGGAAGAAGAGCAGCTGGAATGCTCCTTAGAAGTGAGAATGACCAGACTTCATCTCACCTACTTTTCTTATGTTGTCAGAAGGGATAAGTTCCTGGAAAAATATCATACTTGGTAAAGAAGAGAGTAAGCAAAAAATGAGAAGACCCTCAACAAGATGGATTGTCACAGTGGCTGCAATGAAGGGGTTAACCATAGCAAAGATTGTGAGGGTGACACAGGACTGAGCAGTGTTTTGTTCTATTGTACATAGTGTACAATAAGCTTGGAGCCAACTCAATGGCACCTAACAACAATAATTATTTTAATTTTGTGAAGGAGGGAGACCATAGCATGTGGCCAGTCTATCATCTTTAATCAGGAGCCTCTGCACATTTGGATGTTTACAAGATTACACTGTAGCAGTGTGGAAAGTATCATAGAGAAAGCAAGGGACCAAGGCAGCAAGAGCTGTTGGGAGACTCTCTCTTCAATTCACAGCTTGTAGAAAGCATGTTCTGCATTCCTTAACTGTGCATTTTTGCTTCTAGTCATTCTTCAGAAACCCACTGCAGTATGGCTACTGTCCCACCCATCCGATGAGTCTGCTTTTGCAAAGCTTGGAGTCCCTGAGTGTTTCAAATACTTAATGTGCTCATAGGCTAAATAAAAGATTGGAGGTTCAAATCCACTTTTGATAATTAGTCATTGAAAACTCTATGGAGCACATTTCTACTTTGACACACATGGGGTCACCATAAGTTGAAGTTGACTCAATGGCAACTAGTTTGCCATGTTTACCAGTAACTTCTTAGTTTGCTAAATCTAGTGGACACCCATCAGTCTTTGCCTCAGTGGACTCATTGCAACCTTTTCTGTAAATGTTCTTCTTTTCCATTTTGTGCTTCCTCCCCAGGTTTTCTTTTTAATATTCCTTTAAATTTTGAAGTAATCCAACATTGTATTATCAGTCCCCTTCTTTATACTCTTCACTCTTCTTTGTTCCTAGATGTTTAATTTCAGCTTGTTTACCTTTCCTGAGTTCTGTGTTTTTATTTCCATTTAATTACTATGTCATCTTCATTTCAGTTTTCCATAGAGACTTCAAACTCAAATGTTCAAAACTAAAACCTAAGCTCTGTTTCCTCAACCAATCTGTTTCTCCTTCTTTCTTCTCCATTTTCATAAATGATGCCACTGTTTCCTTGATCTGTGAAGCAAGATGATACACATCCTTAAGGCTTTCCTTCCCTTCCTGTCTCATAGCTAATCAGTCACTAAAGTTAGTTACTTTTCTCTCTTTAAACCTCTTGACATTTTTCTCTCTCTTCTACCCTGGAACAGAGGCTTCAGGTTCTTATAATATCCTGCCTTAATTACTGTGACAAATATCCAACTTCCTTAACTGCTTCCATTTTATCTCCTCTCCCATAATTTCTCCATAGTCCATAACACCATTAAATTTGTTCTTTTCAAAACAATTCTGGTAAAGAAACTCCCCGAACATCCCAAAATTTAGTGGCTTAATATAGTAATGAACATTAATCTCACATTTTCTGGGGGTCAGGAATTTAGACATGGCTTAACTGGGCAATTTCAGATCAAAATCTTTCATGAGAGTGCAATCAAAGTGTGGCTAGGAGTACAGTCATGTAAAGGCTTAACTGCAACTGGGAGATTGCTTCCAAGGTGGTTCATTCCTGCGGCTGGCAAGTTGGTGCTGGCTGTTGGAACTAGGCCCCAGTTCTTCCCTACAGTGGCCTTTCCATGGGTTGCTTGAATGTCTTCACAGCATGGTGACTGACTTGCTCTGGAGTGAGGGATCTAGGAAAGAAGAGACAAGTAGCAGCACATCTTTTTATCATCTAGCCTCAGAAGTCACACAGCATCATCACTTTCTGCTACATTCTACTCTTTTTTACAGGTGAGCCACTAAATTTGGTTCACATTCAAATGGAGGGTATTTAATTCTATCTTTTGGAAAGAGGACTGTCAAAAAATTGGCAGACATATTTTTAAACCACCACACCTTCTAAAAATCTTTAATTACCTTTTACAATATTCAGACTGACTCTTCAGCTCTGTTGAATAAGTTCCACTTCTTTGAACTCACTGTGATTATTCAGCATCCATGCCTTTGCATATGTCATTCCCTTTGCTTGGATTACTCTTTCTACTTCTTTGCCTAGCAAACTTCTACCTATTATTCAAAACCCCACTCAGACATCACCACTAACAAAAATCTCCTTCTATGATTCTGCTCTCTCCCCTCTTGCCTTCTAGCAATAGGTCTTAATACAATATATTGTCACATCTTTTCTTTAACTTAAAGAGAAGAGGACTTGAAGCATTTTGATGAAGATCAAAGACTAAAGCCTTCAGTATGGATTACACCTCAACATAAAGAAAACAAAAATCCTCACAACTGGACCAATAAGCAACATCATGATAAATGGAGACACCCTTGAAGTTGTCAAGGATTTCATTTTACTTGGATCAAAAATCAACACCCTCAACCAACATAGTAGCAATATATCAAATGGCATATTGCATTGGGCAAATCTACTGCAAAGAAGTTCTTTAAAACTTTAAAAAGCAAAGATGTCACTTTGATGACTAAGGTGTGCCTGACTCAAGTCATGATCTTTTCAATAGCTTTACAATTTTTTTTATATGCATATGAAAGGTGACGATGAAAGAGGAAGACCAAAGAAGAATTGACACATTTGAATTATGGTGTTGACAAAGAATATTGATTTACCATGGACTACCAGAAGAATGCACAAATCTCATGGAGGGATGGACACTGGGAAGAGGTAACTATGGGGAGGAAGTGGGAAGGGAACTGTTGCATTGGGGTAAATTGTAGTCAATGTCATGAGACAAAGTATATGTGAGCTACTGTATGGAAAGTGAATTTGCCCTGTAAATTCTCACCCAAATCACAATTAAAAAAAAGAAGAAGAAGAATGCACAAATCTGTCTTGGAAGAAGTACAGCCTGAATGGTACTTAGAAGCGAGGATGGTGACACACTGTCTTGCTCACTTTAGGTTGTTATCAAGAAGGAAATAGGGAGAAAGACCTAGGGTTGGTAAAGGAAAGGGCCAACGAAAAGAGGAAGACCCTTAACAAGATGGATTGACACAAGTTGCTGCGGTAATGGGCTTAAACATACTTACTGTTGTGAGGATGGCACAGGAGAGACCAATATTTCATGCTGTTTTACATAAGGTGGCTTTGAATCATCACATTTTTCTCTGGCTTAATTTTTCTCCAGACTTTTGAACTGTATTTCTAAGCATCTGTGAGACAAATGTATGGAACCTAACAACAACTAATTTTCCAGGGAAAAGATGGTCCCTGGGTGGTACAAATAGATAAGTGCTAGACTACAAGCCTAAGTCAGTTCAAATCCACCCAGAAGTTCCTCAGAAGACAGCCTTTCTAAAGACCATAGACTTGGAAACCTTGTGGAGCACATTTATACTCTGACACAAATGGAGTTACCATGAATTGGAATCAACTCAAGTGTAACTAATAGCAAAAATAAAAAAAGAAAGGCTAGTGTCTTTTATCTCTTTTTTTTCCCCATTGCTTAGAACCATTTCTACCACATTTGTAGGTACTAAATAAGAATTTTAAATGAAGATGTGAATTCATTAATATTAATGTCTAAACCACTGTTCCCTGCCCCCTCTTCCCAAAAACTCAATAAACACAAAGTGCTTTAGTTAAGTCAGTGGCAGGAGAGATGAGAGGGGGAAAGGATTGAGAAAAATGCAGTGACTGGCTATGGGAAAAAGAGAAGGAGGAAAGAATCAGGACGATTTGGAGGCATCTAATTGCATGGTGCCTAAGGCACTTGACAGCTAACCAGAAGGCTGGTGGTTCAAACCCACCAGCCACTCCTCGGAAGAAAGGTTGGGCATTCCTACTTCCGTAGTGATACTGCCTCGGAAACCCAAGGAGGGGTCGCTGTGAGTCGGGCCGACTCGATGGCAAATAACAACAACAACAACAAATTGAGCTAGTAGGTTAATTAAAAGAAAAAAAAGAGTTAATTATAGGGGAGAGAGGGGATAATAAGTTTAATTCTGAAGATGCAGGTTTTAGAAGGCCTGTTGTTTTTTCTGAATACATTTGTCTCATAGGTGCTTAGAAATATGGTTCAAATGTCAGGAAAAAGATGAAGCCAGATGTGAATGTGAGAGAAGTGATCAATACGTCAAGTTTGTTCTGAATGTAGAAAGAACTATAAAAAAGGGGGGAAGGGATACTATCAAATAGAAAAAGAGATAGAATAGTTAAGTATCTTCCCCAAGGTCACAGGTGCAGAGAAAAAGTTGACATTGTTTACTGTCCTTCACCCTGTGGTATCACTCACACCAGATAGTTCTGGCCAACTCTAGGCACCCTGCCGTTGGCATTGTTCATCAAGTACTGTGGCTACTCCCTACCATAATATACTTTGGCCCAGAAATTTTTACATTTCTCAGCTGCTATGTCTAAGGTACTGAAGTTCAACTCAATTTCATTCATAATTCTCAAGAACCACCACATAATTCTCATTCATAATTCTCAAGAATTGTTGTAGGTAAACCAATTTATTGGCTTGCCTAATATTTTAAATGCATCTTAAGTTATTTATTATTTATCTAAAAATAAAAATGGTATTTCTTTTTTGAGCATAAAAAATAAAATTATTTCCTGGAAGTGAATCGTAATATTAATTAGTCTAGAAGAGAAACTTCTTCAATTAACATAAATATAGATACACAGCAATGAGCTCTCTGTCAGTGGAGGTTTGTGTGTTGCTGTGATGGTGAACAGGTTTCAGTGGGTTTTCCAGAATATGATGGAATAGGGACCAAGCCTGGGGATTTACTTCTAAAAATCAGCTAACAAAAATCCTATGGATCACATGCTCTGATCTATAACTGATCTCGGGCATGGTGCAGGGTGTGAAGGGTTTCATTCTGTTGTGCATAGGGTCACCATGAGTCTGCACTGACTCATCAGCAACTACCAAGAACAACAACAGTAAAAAAGAAAAATGAGACTCCAAAGTAGGAATATATGAAAATTGGCCTAGTTCTGCCATCATCCCATGAATAGTTTTAGTCATTTTCAAACTAATTTTGGGAGAAAATCTGTTTTTCATTCAATGTTTTGTCCAAATCTTGTTTTAAAACTTGAAAATATTTTAGAAAGATCTCAGATACTATTTCCCTTTGGAGAATCATTTCCATAAAAACTCTGAGATCATAGGGGTCTAATTATCTCAATGAACTATAAAAGAACTCAGCCTTATAAGCCAAAATGAGACATATCAAAGCACCTCTGATCATTTTATTATCTATTTCACTTTGCATAGTTCAGACAAAAAGTTGTAATAAACTGAGTGGCCTTCAGTGTGTGCTCTTCCTACCTGTTACTCTACAACTTCTGGCTAAACCAAAAAACCACAATCACTGTCATTGAGTTTATTCCAACCTTTTGGTTTCAAAGGTGATAAATCTTTATGGAAATAGATTGCCCAGTCTTCCTTCTGCAGAGTGGTTTGTGGGTTTGAACCACCAACCTTCTGGTTAGCAGTCAAATTTTGCCTTAGGCACTACACCACCAGAGTGATGACTAAAAGCAAAAGGCAGCCAGAACTTCTCACTTTGAACCTTTTGGTGACACAGGTGCTTTAGGGAAAGAGGTGGACATATGTCTAACCACGTGTATGTGTGATCTCCCCATGTGGCCTCATTGCAGAGATACCACGCAATGCATACATATTCCAGTGAGTTATGTGTACCCATAAAAATATACTGCAATTCACCAAGCTGTTAGCTTTTAGTGATGAAACAAAAACATCTGCCAAAGAGGTGTATTTTAACTTGTTAATGACACCACAAAGGAGAATGCTGTCATTTCAGGGAAGAGTTTTAAACAGCGAGCCACTTTTGAAGCATTCAGTAGACTGCAAACTGGCTCTGGTCACTAATTAGAGACACTCCTCTGTGGGCACCAAAAATCAGTTGTCATCAGAGAGCTGTCCTATGTAAGAAGGGAGGGATGTTCTACATCAGTTACACCATGGCAACTATGCAGCCCCACAGTGTCTGGACATGGTTCATTGTTCAGCAAAGAACTTGATATTTCCTCAATAGATTCTGGCTTAATTGTTTAGTGCTGCTGCACCCAAACACCACAAGTGATTGGCTTTGTTGTTGTTGTTAGGTGCTGTAAAGCCGACTCTGAGTCATAGCAGCCCCATGTAAAACAGAACAAAACACTGCCCAGTCCTGCACCATCCTCACAATCCTTGCTGTGCTGGAGCCCAATGTTGCAGCCACTATTTCAATCCACTTTGTTGAGGGTTTCTTGTTTTTTGCTTATCCTCTTCTTTACCAAGTGTGATGACCTTCTCCAAGGAATGGTCCCTTCTGACAACACAAACAAAGTAAGTGAGACAAAGTCTGGCCATTCTTGCTTCCAAGGAGCATTCCAGCTGAATTTCCTCTAAGACAGATTTGTTTGTTCTTCTGGCAGTCCATTGTATTTTCACTATTCTTCCCCAACACCACAATTCAAAGATATCCACTCTCCTTTATTCTTTATTCATTGGCCAGCATTCACATGCATATGAGGCTATTGAAAATACCATCACTTGGGTTGTTGTTTTTGTTAGTGCTGTGAAGTCAGCTCTGACTCATGTGAACTTGTGTACAACAGAATGGAACACTGCTCAGTTGTGCTCCACCCTCACCATCCTTGCTTATAGCCACTGTGTTAATCCATGGCTTCAGTTAAGGCCACCTTACTTTTCAAAGTGACAGTTTTGCTTCTTTACACTTTAAAGAAGTTTTGCCCAGGGTTATATGATGTCTGATTTCTTGACTCCTGCTTCCATGTGTGTTGATTGTGGATCCAAGTAAAATGAAATCATTGACAACCTCAATCTCTACTCCATTTATCATGGTGTTTGTTATTGGTCCAGTTATGAGGATTTTCGTATTCTTTATGTTGAGGTGTAATCCATTCTGAAGACTGTAGTCTTTGATTTTTTATCAGTAAGTGCTTCACGTCATCTTCACTTTCAGCAAGCAAGATTGTGTCATCTGCATATCACAGATTGTTAATGAGTCTTCCTCCAATCCTGATGCTGCGTTCTTCTTCATATACTCCATCTTCTCTGACTATTTGCTCAGCATACAGATTGAATAAGTATAATGACACACAACTTTCCTGATTTTAAACCATGCAGTTTCCCCTAGTTCTGTTTGAATGATAGCCTTTTTGTTGATGTACAGGTTCCTCATGAGCACAATTAAGTGTTCTGAATTCCCATTCTTTGCAGTGTTATTTGTAATTTGTTACGATCCACACAGTCAAATGCCTTTGCATAGTCAATAAAACACAGGGAAACATCTTTCTGATATTCTTTGCTTTCAGCCAACATCCATCTGACATTAGCAATGATATACTTCACTTCACATTCTCTTCTGAATCTAGCTTGAATTTCTGGAAGTTGCCCACTAATGCAACCATTGTAGAATTATCTTTAGCAAAATTTTACTTCTGTGTGATATTAATGATGTTGTTTGAAAATTTCCATATTCTGTTGGATCACCTTTCTTTGGAATGGGCACAAATATGGATCTCTTCCAGTCCATTGTCCAGGTAGCTGTCTTCCAAATTTCTTGGCATAAACGAGTAAGGGCCTCCCATGCTACATTCATTTGTTAAAACATCTGAATGGCTATTCTGTCAATTCCTGGAGCCTTGTTTTTTGCCAATTCCTTCACTGCAGCTTGGACTCCTTCCTTCAATATCATTGGTTCTTGATCATATATTACCTCCTGAAATGGTTGAACTTTGACGAGTTCTTTTTGGTACAGTGACTCTATATTTCTTCCATCTTCTTTCGTATCATTCAATATTTTGCCCATAGAATTCTTCAATATTGCAAATCAAGTTATGTCTGTGAACCAAAACCAAACACACTGCCATCAAGTTGTTCCTGACTTCTAATGACCTCCATTGGGTTTCTAAGGTGGTAAATCTTTATGGAAGTAGATTGCCCCATCTTCCTTTCATGGAGCGTTGCTGGGCTTGAATCACCAACCTTCTAGTTACCAGGCAAATGCATTAGGCACTACACCACCAGAGGTCTTTTATAACTTACGTAACTTCAAAGTGATCGATTAGTCATTAGATTTAGGATCCACCCATATAGTATGACCTGAAAGATTGCAGTGATGCAGTATTGAATTTGGCTCTTGTGGTGGTTGTGTTGGTGTGTCAACTTGTTTAGGCCTGGTTGAGTGGCTGGGCAGCTGGTTGTAGTTATTCCCCATGATAAGATCCATGGTGAGGTCTACCACAAGCAGCTGAATAGCTGCCTTTGGGATGTGGTCTTCTTCCTGTATATAAGGAGAAGCCTTGAGAATGGTTTCTAGCCTATGGCACTTTTGGACCCTGCATGTAGCCATGTCATTGCTCAGCAGTCTGCCATGTTCTGCTGATCTTGGGACTTACAATGGTCTTAAGTTAATGGCCTGCCATGTGGTTTGGTAACATTGGGACTCTGCCTTTTTGCTTGTCAACCTTGGGGCTTCTCAGCCTCAGTAGCCAGCAGCTGTGTGAGTGAAGAAACACCTCTAGGTCCAGTGAGCCAGAAGCAGGAGGCAGAGCTGGACCCCAAGGTTGAGGGGCTTTCAGCCCCTAGAGTCTGGCACTTTGAACTTGGACTTAAAGCTTCCAAATTGTAAGAATAAACTCTTGTTTGTTAAGGCCATCCCATTTGTAGCATATTCCTGTCAGAGCAGCATTAGAGCTCTCAATCAGCCCTGCTGGGTGGAGGTTCTTGGTTCTGAGTGTAGCTTCCTCATTTTAGGAGCCATAGCTTAGAAAGACTGTTAGCAGTGGACATGGCAGTAAGCCCTTTCTAAAATTCCTTGTAGAAATACATTTCAAAAACAGATTGTGCTTACCCAATGATCACTATTCTGCTCTAGAGGTGTTGAAAAATGCAATGAACAGTGTTTTCTTGCCTTAGGCCATACACAATATAGGTTCAGAAGTTTTAATCATGTTGGCTACACAGAACAATAATAGTAATGTTGTGCAATAGAATAAGTTTACTTAAGTTTACATGAAATATGTAAGTAACCTTTTTAAAATAAAGAGAATTGCTATATTTTAAAATATCTGTGAAAGTACTTTTCTTATTTGGAAGTTGTGCTGCCACAACAAAAAATTACAAGAGAGAAACTTTAAAGAATAACAATTTACGATCTCACAGTTTTGGAAGACAGAAGTCTAAATCAGGGTATCAGCTCTGTTGGAGGAGCCTTCCTTGTCAGTAGCTCTGAGAGTTCCTTGGTGTTCCTTAGCATTTCTTGGTTTTTGTCTTCCCCCTGGTATGTGTCTCATCATCTATTCTGCTCCTTTCTGCCCCCCCCATTTATTTATTTATTTATTTATTTATTTTCAGTGTCCCCTCCCTTCCCTCCCACCCCTGATAATCAACAAAGAAAGTTTCCTTCCACATATAAACCTTTCCTTGTCTTTTTGCAATAATGAACTGTTCTTAAGACAGCTCTCAGAAGTGATCAGGTTTAGGAAAGACTTCATTAACATAACAAAATAATACCCTTATTTCCAAATAGATACAGGAGGTATGATTTTTAACACATATCTTTGGGGACATAATTCAATTTCTAACAGTGTTTCCTAACAAAGATTTTTTAAAAGATAAAATGGTCAAAACTATTTATTTGGTTTAATGTTCAATAAGTCACCAGGTTAAGAACATCCAACTTACAAACAACTCATACTTAAGAATGAGTTGCCATAAAGCCTATTGTATTAAATACAATGGTTCGTAATAATGAATGCATACATTACTATGTGATGCTTGTAAAAACTTTGCACAGCATCAGTTGTTCATCACCTCGAGGAAGGAGAACAGTGTCCCCCTTTTTAAGCAATGATCTGTGACTATGGCTGTTAAGACTGTGTTAAGTAGGTAACTTTGTATTTGACTTAAATTTTCCTCTTATTTACACTGTAACCATGCCTCCAAAGTATAAATCTGATGCAAGTGGTGGTCAGGCATAAAAGAAAAGGAAATTAGCCATTACTGAAAATAAAGTGGAAATAATAAAGTAATTAGAAAGAGGTGAAATACTATTGGTCATTGGAAAAGTTTTAGACTACAGTTGGTCAGTGGTTGGAGCAATTTTAAAGGATAAAATGATAATAATGGAGCAGGTGAAAGAGTGTGTCCCAATAAAAGCTACAATTATTATGAAGCAAAGCAGTGGTTTAATTACTGAAATGGAAATTTGTTTGTTATTAGGTGCTGTCGAGTTGGCTCTGACTCATAGCAACCTATATACAGCAGAACAAAACACTGTTTGGTCTTGTGCCAGCCTCAAAATTATTTCTCTATACCTGAGCCCATCGTTGAAGCCACTGTGTCAGTTCATCTTGTTGAGGGCCTTCCCCTTTTTCATTGACCCTCCACTTTACCAAGCATGATATCCTTCTCTAAGTAAAGGTCCCTTCTGACATCATGACCAAATAATGATGAAGTCTGGCCTTTTTCACTTCTAAGGAGCTTGACTTCTTCCAGGACATATTTGTTAGTTCTTTTGGGAGTTCATAGTCCTTTCAGTATGCCAACACCATAGCTCAAAAGCATCAATTCTTCTCTGGTCTTCCTTATTCACTGTCCATCTCTCAAATGCATAGGAGGTGATTGAAAATACCATGACTTGGGTTGTTGTTAAGTGCCGTCGAGTCATTTCCGACTCATAGCAACCCCATGCACAGCAGAACGAAACACTGCCCGATCCCAGCCAGCCCAACGATCCCTGCTTTACTTGAGCCCATCATCGCAGCCACCATATCAATCCATCTCATTGAAGGCCTCCCCCTCTTTCATTGACCCTCCACCCTACCAAGCATGACATCCTTCTC
>NW_006921925.1:1542214-1567195 GCF_000298275.1 Orycteropus afer afer | reverse complement strand
AAAAGCCAAGAAGAAAGAAGGAAACCAAAATTAATGGAAACAATCAGTCCTGGTGATTGGTACACCATCCTATCTGCAACCTATACAACTATGAGACCAGAAGAACTAGATGGTGCCCGGCTACCACTGTCATCTACTTGGAAGGGATGTAGGAGATCCTGGATAGAGGGGGAGAACAATGTGGAACAAAACTCAAATCATTTGGAGGCAAAAAAAAAAAAGAAGAAGAAGAAGGTGGAGACTAGGTTTGCTGGTCCAACAGAGCCTGGTGGAACCACTGAGACTATGGCTCCTAGCTGCCCTTCAGGTCTGAATTTGAACCCACACCTGTGGTTTCCAGCCTAACAAAGAACAGGCATGTGAGTTAAACATTTACCTCAAGTAGACACACGCCCTGGAGATAACAATCATGGGTGAAGGAAGGGCTGCTTATACACAGGGAGACAGCTCAGGGCGCAGAAGAGTATGGAGGGATGGACACTGGGAAGAGGTAACTATGGGGAGGAAGTGGGAGGGAAGCTGTTGCATTGTGGTAAACTGTGGTCAATGACAGGAGACAAAGTATACGTGAACTACTGTATGGAAAGTGAATTTACTCTGTAAATCTTCACCCAAATCACAATTAAAAAAAAAAAAATCTTGCCAGTTTGATAAATAAAAAGAAATTATACCTCAAAAACAACAACAACAAAAAAAGATGCACATGCAGCGAGTGAATGTGACTGTGATGAAGAGTTTGTCGTGAGTAGGGCTTGGTTCAATCATTTTAAAGTCAGGGCAGATTTATGTAATATTAAAGTGAAAGGTGAAGCAATGAGTGCTGATGTAAGTACTGCAAATGATTTTCTTGAAATTAAAAAAATGTATTGAGGATGGAATTTTTTGCCAGACCAACATTTAATGTAAATGAAACTGGCTTATTTTGGAAAATAATGTCCAAAATGGGCACATTTCCAAAGAGGAGAAAAAGTACCAGTTCATAAGGCATGAAAGGATGACCTAAAGTTATTTCTTGGGAGCAGCATATCGGGGGAATTTCAAGCTCAAGGCTTTGCTTGTGTATTGCTCCCTAAATCCAAGGGCACTTTGCCATATCATTAAGGCATGTCTTCCTATTATTTTAAGGCAAATGCAAAGGCTTGGGTTACAACTGACTTTGAAGAATGGTTCTTTCTTTTAATATTAGTTCATGAACCATTTTGTCCCTGCTGTTGAACATTATTTTTTGGCCAAGAAAATTCCTTTCAAGATTCTCCTTGTAGTTGACAATGCAGCTGGACATCCAAAGACTTCAGATGATCTTCACCACAATGTAAAAGTCATGTTTTTACCCCCAACACTATTCTGCTACTTCAGCCACCAGATCAAGGAGTCCTAGCCATAAGCCCTATTATTTACCGTGGACCTCCTCACAAGCAGTCAGAGCTACCCAAGATCATGTGATGAACATAAGGGAGTTCTGAAGGAATTATAGTAACTACGATACTGTCAAAAATATTGCTGATTCTTGGGATGACATGAACCAGTCAAATATGAAAGGAGTGTGGAACAAATTATGTCCCTAATTTGTACAGGAGTATAAAGCTTCAGGGGTTTACAGCTGATGATATTGCTGAAGGCAGGCAAGCTGTGGTTGATAATAGTAATCAACTGCAGTTACACATCAGTGAAAATGATGTCACAGAATTACCTGACTCCCATGCCAATGAAGACCTTATGGAACCAGAGCAGTAGATGACAGCATTTGAGGACGAAGACCAGGACCTAAAATCTCAAGAACCAAAAAAGTTTTTGATGAGTTAGCTGAAGCCTTTCTTCTCATTGAAGCAGAGATGGCAAAGTGAGAGGAGCAAGATTCTAATACAGAGAGGTTCACCAAAGTTACTGTACAGTTACCGAGGGCTGCTGCTGCTACAAAATCATTTTTAATGAGAAAAAGTAAAGTTTTTTACAATTCCCTTTATTTCAAGGAATTCCTGAAATCCTATTTCCCAGAAGACAGAAGACAGAAATCCTATTTCAAGGAACTGACTTCAGTAGTAAACATCCCTTCTCCAGCAGCAGAATAAAACCCTGAGTCTCCAGCACCATGCTCATCCTCATTAGCACCAGGTTCATCATCTTCAATAGTAACCATCTCTCAATTATCTTCTCCTACATAATCCAATTATTAATGTTATCATAATGTTACCTCAAGAATACCCCTTCATGTATTGAAGACACTGATGAAATGAGAATAAGTGTTAACTTTTAGCCATGATTTTTTTCCTTTTTTTTCTAAGTTATTTTAAGAACTATTTCTCTCTCTCTCTCTCTCTCTCTCTCTCTCTCTCTTTTTACGGTACTGCGTAACTAGTGCCTAAGGCATTTGACTGCTAACCAGAAAACTGGCAGTTCAAACCCACTAGCACTCCTCGGAAAGAATATTGGACAATCTACTACCATAGTGATACTACCTCAGAAACTCAAGGAGATGTCACTATGAGTTGGATCCGACTCCATGGCAGTGAAGTTTTTTTTTTTTTTTTTTACGTACACACACACAGACACACAGACACACAGAAGTTCTTTCTCTCTTCAGTATAGGACTGTATGTAGTTAATTCTATTGTTGTTGTTGTTAGGTGCCATCGAGTTGTCTCGGGCTCATAGCGACCCTATACACAGCAGAAGGAAACACCGCCAAGTCCCCTGCCAGCTCCATGATTCTTGCTGTACTTGAGCCCATTGCTGCAGCCACTTCTATTATTACTGTATTATTACTATGTACTATATTATAAGGAGCTCTGGTAGCATAGTGGCTAAAAGCACTTGACTGCTAACCAGAAGGCTGGTGGTTCAAACCCACCAGCCACTCCTCGGAAGGAAGGTTGGGCAATCCTACTTCCGTAGTGATACTGCCTCGGAAACCCAAGGAGGGGTCGCTATGAGTCGGGGCCGACTCGACGGCACATAACAACAACAACAACATATTATTATGTTTAAGATGTTTTAGTGTTTTTGGAAGTATTTCTTAAGTGTCATATGTATAAACCAAAAAATCAAATGCACTGCTGTGGAGTGGGATCCAACTCATAGTGACCCCTCCTTGGGATTCCAAGGTAGTATCACTGCGGAAGTAGATTGCTCAACCTTCCTTCCGGGGAGTGACTGGTGAGTTTGAACCACCAGCCTTCTGGTTAGCAGTCAAATGACTTAGGCACTATGCCACCAGAGCTCCCATCATATGTATATTGTTGTTGTTGTTGTTGTTGTTATGTGCCATCGAATCAGACCCGACTCATAACAACCCCTCCTAGGGTTTCCGAGGCAGTATCACTATGGAAGTAGATTGCTCAACCTTCCTTCCAAGGAGTGTCTGGTGGGTTTGAACTGCCCGTCTTCTGGTTTGCAGTTGAGTGCTTTAGGCACTATGCTACCAGAGCTCCTATCATATGTATAGAAAGGTAAAATACACACTATATCCCAAGACAAACATTCAACTACCTGACACTAAATAAGAACTGTATGTACCTCTTACAACTTATGAATAAACTCAACTGGAAAATAGATCTCATTCATATACCTGTAGTCAGGTCTTTTGCTATAAAGAATGTCATGCCTTTATCAGAGTACTGTTAATTTTTCAACAATAAATTATCATATTGCTACTTGACTCCAAAGTTTTTACATTCTTGCATTAGATATTTGTACTCTTGCTCTCTTTCTTTCTCTATATATTGCTTTCTGATAGGTGCTAAAGATAGGCTCCCTGGGTGGTGCAAATGGTTACATGCTTGACTACTAGCCCAAAGTTTGGGCTAACACAATTAGAAGTGCCTGGGGAGACAGGGTTAGTGATCTGCTTCCTAAAAGTCACAACCTTGAAAATTCTGTGAGGCACTTCTATCTGCACACATGGGCTCTCCATGAGTTCAAATCAACTCGATGATAAAAAACGCCAGCAATAACAACTAAGACACAAAAGACGGCAGGCGAATGAGAACTTGTTATCCTCATAGAGCTCATAGTCTGATAGGAGAAGGAATGTAATAACCAATTTACAGCAACATGATCAGTGCATAAAGTGCTTTTAGACATAGAAAAGAGAGATCAATTCTGCCAGAAGAAATCAGTGAATTTTCCCAAGACAGAAATGAAATTAACATCTCTTACTGTGTGACCCAGTGAAAATTATTTAACTTTCAACCTCTGGTGCTTCTTCAATAAAATTTTGGGAAAAATGCATTCTTCGTAGAAAATTTATGAAAAGTTTATGTAGTAAATGTTCCTAGTGCTTAATATATACTCAATAAGTATTCTTTCTTCTCTGTCTTTTCTCATCTTTCTTCTCCTCTTCCTCATTCTTCTAGTATTAGTTTGCTAGGGCTGCTGTAACACTAATACCATAAG
Source organism: Orycteropus afer afer (assembly GCF_000298275.1). Classification (NCBI taxonomy): domain Eukaryota; kingdom Metazoa; phylum Chordata; class Mammalia; order Tubulidentata; family Orycteropodidae; genus Orycteropus; species Orycteropus afer. Next base: position 1,562,804 of record NW_006921925.1, on the reverse strand, counting down.
TGGGTGGCTTTAAAGCACGTACATTTATTTTCTCACAGCTGTGGAGGCTAACAGTCCAAATCAGGGTCTTGGCTGTGTCTGTTCCTTCCTGGAAATTCCTTAGTTTCTTGGCTTCAAAGTATCCTCACATAGTACTTGTCTTCCCCCATGCATATGTGCTTCTGTGTCTGTTGTTGTGTGTTAATTCTGACTCATACTTACTCTACATGATAGAGTAGAACATTCCCCATAGAGTTTTTTAAACTGTAATCTTTTCCAGAGCAGATCATCAGGCCTTTTCTCCCACACAGCCTTTTGGTTGGTTGTCTATTGCATCACCATTACACCTTCAGGGCTAACTCCTCTGTGTCTAATCTACTCTTTTAATAAGTCAGAAGTGATTAGGTTAAGATCCACCCTACACTGGTATGACCTCAACTGATTCTTTGATGACATGATATTAGATGCATTATGGAAGATGATTACATTATTGAATGCAATGTGCTCTACCCAAAGTATTATTTTATCACATGATTGAATCATAAATAGCACATGGTCAGAATTTCAATACATATTTTGAGGGGACACAGTTCAATCTGTAACACTGATCTTACAGTCTTCCTCTTGCATAATTATTTCTAATGCACTATCCCATCTTATCCAAAAAGAAACCTAAGTGATTTCCAAGCCAGTGAATCAGAATGGTTTACATATTTGCAAAAACTAGAGTCATAATTTCTGTTGACTAGGCCCAATTACACATACATACATGCAGCAGAATATTACAGACATCTAGAGACCCAGGCATCAGTCAAAGAGGTATTGCGCACTTCCATTTAGTTTTTACTCCAAACACTATTACACAACCTTATATCCAGTATGTATATATTACCAGACCGATGGCTGTTGATACTACTCCCTTTGTTTCAAATGTTCAAGCAGATAAATTTACTCACAGTTTTGGGATGCATATACAAAAGGTCTGACTTGTAACTAAACATTTGCTGCTAGATGAAGTAGATATTTGGACACCTTTTGTAACTTCTCTTATAGTATAAGTGATCAGATATAGTGACACTCAATGAGCACTTCATTGCCTCCTTTAAGTGGAAAACAACAGATAGATTGCTGCCTGGATTTATTGAGTCTAAAGAGTAACATTAAGCAGCAAGACAGGACAATTTTGTGAAGCACTTTCTCACTGGAACTTTGCAAGCATGATATAATCCATTTGTTGCAATTATGTGAAATTAATCTTTCATAGAAATTCATTCTATGATTTGTTTCAGTATTATAATCACCAGTTTCCATTTGCTAATCTCTCTTGTTTCCTGTAAGAAGGAAAAATACCTTTTCAGTCTGGGAAATGTCAAGGGGTTTTAAGGCTATAAACAAAAATTTGACTAAGGGTTTCCCAGAAGACAGAAGTATCAAAAAAATTATATATAATATAAAACATAAATATCTACATATATATATGTAAACTTCATTTGGTATTTCAATATATAACCAATTAGTCAGCATGGTACAAAAGTCAGAATGGTGTTGAACTTTATTATACTAATTTTATGGTGTAATATTCATTTATTTAGAATTACCTATTGTGGGGAGTGATTTTTTTTCTTTTTTTGTAAGGAGGTAAAATGGAAGGGACACACAATCTTGTCAGAGTTTGCTAAAGCTCTTCATTGGACTATGCTTTGAGTCATTATCAAACAGACAACTCCAAAGCTACTTAACATATGCAAAGTTACAGTTATGTTTATAGCAGAAAAAGCAAATGTACAAAATGTATATGGAACATGGGAAGAGAAGAGTGGGGTATTCAAACTGGCTGGCTGAGGGCAGAGGTTGTGTGAGAGAGAAAGAAAGAAACAAGGCAATGAGACATATTAAAACACCAATTTGGCAGAAAGAAGATGAGGCTCTTTGTTTGAATACCATGTATTGTAATGAGAAACTGCCCTATGACCCTAAGAAGGAACTTTCATAACAATTGTGAGTACCATTAAGAACAAAACAGAGAGTCCTTGGTAGTGCAACCAGTTAATATGTTCGGAGGCTAATTAAGAGATTGCAGGTTCAAGCACACCCAGAGATGCCTTAGAAGAAAGGCATGGTGATCTAATCACACCCTGCCCCCATTAAAAAAAAAAAAAAAACAGCCACTGAAAACCCTACAGAGCACTGACATACATGGGTTGCCATGAGTTGGAATCAACTCGATGGCAACTGGTCATGGTGGTGAAGAGAATGGGATAAAAATGATTTAGAAATGAGTTTTTAAATAGATTAAATTATAAATATAAAAGATCAACATGAGAGAAAATGTATTTCCAAAATATGGACCATCCATGTACAAGCCCATCACTGGGTTCTTCTGTATCCTCCATTCCCAGAAATTTCTTCCAGCAGCACACATCTGTAGCCTCCTTCACAAACAAAAAACCAAACCCACTGCAATTGAGTCAATTCTGACTCATAGCAACCCCCAATCTTTATGGAAGTAGATTGCCTAGACTTGCCTCCCTGGAGTGGCTGGTGGGTTTGAACCACCAACCTTCTGGTTAGCAGTCAGATGCTTTAAGCACTGTGTTACTAGAGCTCTTTTAGCATTGACCTAAAAATTGTAGTACCTTAGATAAACTCACTGTGAGGGTTTGAAACAAAAGAAGAACGCCAATGGTTTATGGTGCTTATTACTTATAGGGATCCTCCTAACACTTTACCCTAACTCATTTAATGTTATCTGTATGAGGTCAATACCAACTATTATCATTTCCTTATACAAATGTGGAAACCTAGACATAGAAAGCTAAAGTAACTTGCTCAAAGTCATGCAGTTGGTAAGAAGCAGAACTGGTAACTGGACCCACCCTTAACGATAGAGTTATCCCGTGTCTCAGTTGGTGTGAGACATGTTTAGGCTTTGACAGTTGTGATAATAGACTCTAGATTTTCTGGATTATCCTGTTCTCAAATTTTCTGCTCATTGTTCCCTCATAAATTCTGATATTTCTGATTTTTTCTACCACCTACAAATTCCAATCACCAAGTGTGCCAATTCTAGATGATCCAGTAAAAGCTAGTTCTCTAGAAAAAGGCTGAACAGGTTTTAGTGGAGCTTCCAGACTAAATTCATTCCATTGTGCATGGGGTTGCTGAGTCGGCGGCTGACTTGGTGACAGCTAACAACAACAATGGTTGTGTTATCTATCTTTGTGCCAATAAAATGTTTATATTCATAATTCATTGCACCAAAACATCCAACCTCTATGTACCCCGGTCTCCTCATCTTAAAGTGAAAGTATGCAGCCAGATGAACTCCCAACTTCATGACTCCACATTTTAGGTCCGTCAGCCTCATCCAGGTTCAGTCTCATTTTTGCTGAAATAGCATGCACTTAGCCTTCCAGGAAATGATTTTGAAGATACATTCATGTCCCATAAGGCCTCGATTACTACATTCCTAGAGGTAATTTTATGTGCTCAAATCAATGCCTCATAGGCCATCTGTCACTCTCTAAGGGTTAATTACCTATGTCACAGTTAAGCCTGTTTTCTGTTTTGTTTGTACTTAGAGAATGTTTTTTGTGGTTTCCACTCTTAATTTGTCAGCAGTTAAAATCAGTTCAGACCATACGTTATGTCCCCTGGTCTTGTACGAGTGCCATTTCCCACAGACTACCTGGTTATTCTACCCACAAACACAGCAGAGAGCACCTAGCTTGTAAGAGAGCAGATGAATAATAGTCAGTGAATAAGCTTTATATACTAAATGGGGCATGAGGTTCATCACCCTCCCTTTCACAGTCAAAAGGACTTGTAACAGAGAGAAGGAATAAGTCATTTAAATAAACTGGAAGAGATAAAAGAAGAGTTTAAAATCATTCAGCCAGTTAAAACCAATTTAATACCTTCATAGAGTTTAGGACCTTTCTGCTTAAAGTCCATTTATGGGCATCTAGGAGCTCTGGTGAAGTAGTGCCTAAGGCATTTGACTGCTAAGCAGAAGGCTGTTAGTTCAAACCCACCAGCCACTCCTCAGAAGGAAGGTTGGGCAATTTACTTCTGTAGTGATACCACCTCGGAAACCCAAGGAGGGGTTGCTATGAGTCAAATCAACTCAACAGCAGTGAGTATGGTTTGTTTTTTTGGAATATGTGCCAATAGGAGCTCTTGTCTGTAGTGGCTAAGGCATTTGGCTGCTAACCAAAAGGTCTGTGGTTCAAACCCACCAGCTGCTCCATGTTGGAAAGATGAGGCAGTCTGCTTCAATAAGATTTATAGCCTCGGAAGTCCAATGGGGGTCGCTATGAGTTGTAATAGACTCAATGGCAGTGAGTTTGTTGGTTTGTTTTAATACGTGTCAAAGGACACATTAAAATACATATGTGTATGGCAAAGGAGCTCTGGTGGTGCAATAGTTAAGTGCTCAGCTGCTAATAGAAATGTTGATGATTCAAACCCATTCAGCAGCTCTGCAGGAGAAAGACCTCACAGTCTGCTCCCAGAAAGATTACAGCCTAGGAAATCTTGTGGACCAGCTCTGCTTTGTTATATGGGGCCATTATGAGTTAGAATTGACTCAACAGCTCCTAATAAAGACAACCACAAAATGTACCAACATGTTCCTGGGTATCACAAACAGTTTAGACTTGGCTACCAGTCTGAAGGTTGGCAGTTCAAACTCACCCAGTGGCACCTCAGGAGAAAGGCCTGGTAATCTGCTACTGTAAAGATTGCAGCTAAGAAAACCCTAGGGAACTCAATTCTACTCTGTAACACATGGGGTCACCAAAAATCAGAATCAACTCAATAGCAATATGTTTTTTTTTTTCCCTTCTTCTTCTTCTTTTGCATCAGTCCTTGTGCATTCTTCAACATATAAAATAATAATAACAACAAACATTTGTTGTATGTACCTAATTCTCACTGCTTTACATGTATGAACTCATTTAATACTCACAACAACCCCAAGGAATAGGTACAATTTTTAATTCCTATTTTTATTACTTTAAAAATTATAACTACTATAATAGGTGGGAAATATTATCTATATTTTTCATATGAGGACACTGGATTTCCAAGACATTTATAATTTGCCCATAGTCACACAGCTAATAAATGCCTACAGCAGATTCAAATCATATCAGTCTGACCCCAGGGCTGAGTTTTTCCCTGCCTCACCATGATTCCTGATGCTTTTCAAAAGTTCTGCATTTTAACATATATCTGAGGGGTTTCAAGTTGAAGGGATCTTGTGACCCCAAACCTATTGTTTTTTATTTTATAGAAAGCCATTTCTTCCTTTAAATGATTAGCTTAAGGTCACATAGCTGGTTGAAATTTTGGTCCCTGAGTTGTTGACTCAAATCACCTCTTCTACTTCTGGAATTATTTATCAGTAGAATTCATAGGATTCTGAAGCAGTGATTTTCAAGTTGGGGTAAGAATCAGAGAGCTCACTTGTAGAATTTTTGAAGAATATAGAGACCTGAAACTGAAACCAAATTCACTGCCATTGAATCAATTTTGACTCATAGCAACACCCCACAAGGTTTCTGAGACAGTAAATCTTTATGGAAGTAGATAGCCCCATCTTCTTTCCATTGAGCAGCTAGTGGGTTTGAACCACCAATCTTCTGGTTAGCAGTCATTGCCTTAGACACTACATTACCAGAGTCTCTGTAAGAGACTCCAGCACTACCACAAAACCAGTTGCTGTTGAGTCAACTCCAACTCATGGGACCCCATGTGTGTCAGGGTAGAACTGTGCTCTGTAAGGTCTTCAATAGCTGATTTTTCAGAAGTAGATTACCTTCTTTTCTTCTGAGGCACTCTGGGTCAACTCAGACTGCCAACCTTTTGGTTGCAGCCAAATGTGTTAATGATATGCTCTACCCGGTATCACCACAGACCTATTGAATCCTAATTACCTAGACAGCAAATATGTGATTGTGATGCTAATTCTGCTTGAAACTCTAATTTCAAGCAATGCAAATATTGCTCTTAGAAAACAAATTTTAAGGCATCTACTGCCATCAGAATTATAGTGGACTGGGCTTAGAGATGTAGAGGACTAGGCAAATGGAGAAATATATGGGATTTGACAGCAATAGAGTCTAGAGAGCTGGTCTTGAGTGGAGTGGCCAAAAGTCCCAAAGAACAAGGTCAACAAGGAAGGTTGGACTTGATTACTGCAGAAGTCTTTAGTCACTATTGATGCTTGAAGTCAAGTAGGAGGCACCAACGTTCTTCTGCATAGTTTGAATTAGGACTGAGATAGGTATTCAAGAAAGACCATACTCTGACAAGGAATGAGATAGTTAGCATGGCTTTGATTGTACAGGGTTTGGGGAAGGCTACTACCCTCTTAGAGAGTGTTTACTATTAATAAGGAGCCAATATCAGGGTTCATTGTTCTTTTCTTCATTTAACCATCAGTTTCACCTTTTGACTAAGCACTATAATAGGCATCTTATACATTCTAAACCTATAGTGGTTATTGCCCATTCTTTTTGGCTGTTTAGCACATTTGAACATCCTTTCCACCCTCACCTAACAATTCTAAGAACTCATAGAAGCCAGAGATTATTTCCTAGTTTCTGTTGCAACCAGAGTGTAGGCTGTGAGCTAGGCTGTACCAATCAGAGACAAGCCAGGGTTTCAGGTGCCCTGCTAGGCACTGAGATTCAAATATCAGAAGATAACATGGCAACTCAGTTCATACCTGACCTCAGTAGTTGGGTCTCACTTGGTCAGAAGTGACTGAGGTTGAGCAGGTTGTATAAGGTTGATCCTGAGTATGTCCAGAGAAAATTGTCTACAGCTGAAAGAAGCCAAGGAAGAGTAGGAGACAGATAATAAAAAATGATAAGGACATGTGTGCATCTGTTCTAGCACATTTGTCATAATAAGTAAAATATACCTAATGAGTACAAGTAAGAAGGGAAAAGAGGTGATGCTTTTTCTTTTTAGAATTTGGAAATTGCACATATCACTTCTAAGTACATCTCATTGACCAGATTCTTGTCACACTTTACTGCAAGTTAAGCATTAGCTGGACAGAATCACACCCATGCATTCTTTGTTATGCTGCTACTGTTGTTGTTAGTTGCTGTTGAGTCAGTTCTCTCTCATGTGATTTTAAGCATAATAGAATGAAACATTGCCCTGTCCTGTGTCATCTTCATGATCCTTCCAACCTAGAGGGCTCATTTTCCAGTACTACTATATTGGCCAATGTTCTGTTGGGATCCATAGGGTTTTTGTTAGCTCGTATTCAGAATTAGAACACCAGGCCTCTCTTTCTAGTCTGTCTTAGTCTGAGAGCTGCACTGAAAGTCCACTATGGGTGACTCTGATGGCATATAGCATAGCTAGCAGCATCACAACAATGCACAAGCTACCATAGCATGGCATACTGACAGATACTTGGTGGTTGTTATATTGTAAATCAGGTTCCGTTAAGTCAATTCTGACTTGTGGCAACCCCATGTGCATATTGTAGCACCTATTTAAAAAAAAAAAAAAAAGAAAAGGAATATATGTCTGTATGTCTATGAGCAACCTGAGTTGAGAACATCCATCCCTCCTTTTGAGATCCTGATTTCTTGTCTATCTCCAGTTCTGTCAGACTCTCTAGATCATGTTTTAGACACTCCTATTTTGATCAGATTCCCTGACATGCTAGATGCAAACTGTCTTAATATTTATACCACACCATTCAAGAAAATTGCTGTCTGCTTGACCTCAATCATTCTTTGACATTGTAACTTTAATGTATTCTACTTCCAGAGGAGTATATTCTCCCTAGGGCTAGAATGGTGAGACTTGTAATTAATTTTATAGTTCCTACCTATAGCCATTGCTCTGGTAGCAAAGTGGCTCAGGAACTTGACTGCTAACCAGAAGGCCGGCGGTTCAAACCCACCAGCCACTCCTCGGAAGGAAGATGGGGCAATCTACTTCCGTAGTGATACTGCCTAGGAAACCCAAGGAGGGGTCGCTATGAGTCGTGGCCGACTCGATGGCACATAACAACAACAACAACAACCTATAGCCATTGGGGAAGCAAGGATTTTTTCCCTGTGGTCCATCAAACTAAGTGGAACATTATTCAACCAACATTTATGTGGTAAATGATGGATTATAGGATATATACCCCCACCTATGAAGCCAGCAAGGAGCTCTGGTAGCATAGTGCCTAAGGCACTTGACTGCTAACCAGAAGGCTGGAGGTTCAAACCCACCAGCCACTCCCCAGAAGGAAGGTTGGGCAATCTGCTTCCATAGTGATACTGCCTCAGAAACCCAAGGAGGGGTCGCTGTGAGTCAGGTCTGACTTGATGGCACATAACAACAACAACAACACGAAGCCAGCATTATACATTATATCATGGTTAGGCCATTTTTTCATCTTTGGAAAGGATATTCTGGATTAGATAAAATGTTGTCATTACCTTTCATTGAAGCCCTGTGATATCTGTGCCAGAGTCTGCCTATCCGCCACCAGAGCTCCCGTACTTAAGCTTAGACTGGAGACATTAGGGGATTGACAGAGCAAGGGGAATCAGAGTTTGGCTACTTGATTGGTGACATTGTTGTTTTCCAAGGACAATTTAAAATAACAAAATTTACAACATGCATCTAACGAAAGTCTACAAAATCTTACATTATAAATCATGTATAATAATTGTAATCAACATTGACTATCTTTTTGGCTGGTGAATATCTAAATTTTGTTATATTTTATAAATTCTTTACCTCTTTTTTGATTGGACCTGAGAAATAAGAGGTAACAAGTTTTCTAGACATATTGGTAAGACATTTGCATGTCAGGGGAGAGAATAAATATGACAAAAATCCATGATCTTCAATATCAGTGAAATTTCTAGGGCTCCAATGGCTGGAGCATGTTGAGATTTTTTCTAAAGTGAAGGATAAATAGTTCTGTTTGACCTTCAATCAGATCCCAGGAATCTTACAATCTTGTGAATGTTACATTATTATGTTATTTTTTCTAACTTTTAAAAAAACGTAGTCAATATATAGGTAACAAAATATTTTCCATTTCAACAAATCCTCACACATACAGTTCAGTGATATTGAATGTGTACATCATGCTGCTCAGCCATCATCTCTCATTTCTGTTGCTTGCTCTATCACTCTGTCTCTCTCATCTCTTTTGTCTCTTTCTCATCTCTCTCAGGGCACTCTCTCATATCTTTCATTTCTCTCTCTATGTCTCTTGTTTCTTATCTCTCCTCTCTTTCATTTCTATAGTGATATAGATAGACACACATCTAATTTTGATTCTTTCACCTTTGAAGGTGAGAAGTGAAAGGTAGGCTATAAGTGTTTTTTTTTTTTTTTTTCCTTTTTGAGTAGTGCATTAAAGATAATGGCTTTCTGCGAACAAGAACAAAAAAATTGCTCACAGACTTCTCTGATTTTTTTCAGAGATAGAGGAGTTGAACCAACAGCAAAACCACTGTGTCTCAGAAGAAGGCGGTTGAGTCTTAGGAGGATATAAATTGGTGAGATTTTGTTTCTGATGTAATGGCTGTAGGGCTCAGATACACCCATGTGATTGGTTGATCCTGTCCTTAAGGTTAAGCTCAAAGGAGAATAGGAGGGCTACAGAAGTAGATTGCCCCATCTTCCACTCCTTGGAAGATTCAGAAGAGGATGTAGAATAAATGATATCCTTACTGATGTCAGATGGATCTTGGCTAAAGGCAAAGAATACCAGAAATATGTTTACAGCATTTTTTAACTATGGAAAAGTATTCAACTGTGTGAATCATAACAAATTATGGACAACATTGTGAAGAATGGGAATTTGCGAATACTTAATTGTGCTTATGAGGAATCTATACAGAGACAAAGAGGAAGAACAAGGGAATACTGAATGGTTTAAAATCAGGAAAGGTATGTCAGGGTTGTTGTATCCTTTCACCATTTTTATTCAATCTGTATGCTGAGCATATAATCTGAGAATCTATGTGAAGAAGAAGGTGGCACCAGGACTGGAGGAAGACTCATTAACAACTTGTGATATGCAGATGACAAGATTTCTGAAAATGAAGAAGACTTGAAGCACTTGCTGATGAATATTAAAGACTACAGCCTTCAGTATGGATTATACTTCAACATAAAGAAAACAAAAATCTTCACCACTGGACTAATAAGCAACATTATGATAAATAGAGAAAGGATTGAGATTGCCAGGGACTTCATTTTATTGGATACATAATCAACACCCATGGAAGCAATAATCAAGAAATCAAACAATGTATTGCATCAGGCAAATCTTCTGCAAAAGACCTCTTTCAAGTGTTAAAGAGAAAAGATGTCACTTTGAAGTCTAAGGTGCATGTGACTCAAGCCTTTGTATTTTCAATAGTCTCATATGCATGTAAGAACTGGACAATGAATAAAGAATACTGCAGAAGAATTAATATATTTGAATTGTGGTGTTGTCAAAGAATATTGAATGTACCACATATTGCTAGAAGAATAAACAAATCTGTTTTGGAGGAAGTACAGTTGGATTACCCTTTAGAAATGAGAATGGCCAGACATCGTCTCTCTTGCTTTGGTCAGGTTATCATAAAGGACCAGTACTTGGAGCAGTGTATCTTACTTGGTAAAGTAGAGGGTTGGCAGAAAGAGGAAAGTCCCTTAACAAGATGGGTTGACACTGTGGCATCAATGATGGGTTTATGCACAGTAAAGATTGTGAGGATGGTACCAGACCAGACAGTGTTTCATTCTGTTGTACATGGGGTCACTATGAGTTGGAGCCAATGATGGCACATGACAACAACAATATATTTTTTATAATAACCTGCTGAAGGCAATACAAAACTATCAATACATACTACCATTCTGGATTTTCCTAGCTTGTTTTTCTAGACAGGCTCTTTTGACTTATGAACTGTCTTTCGATTTATCAAAGGTGACAGTTTTATTACTTATTTTATGTCCACCTTATAGGATGATCTTTTCATCACTGGTTCACTGTCCACAAAACCTTTGAATATATTTTAAGTTTTTGATACTGTAGTACCCAACTTCTGGTACTAATCCTATCATAGGGATTATAGGATTATAATCCCTAGCTAGGAGTTTTGGAGGCATTGGTGGTTTAGAGATAAAATTCTTGCTTCTATGTAGGAAGCCTGGGTTAAATTCCCAGGCAAAACACCTCATGCACAACCACCATCCATCTGTTAGTGTAAGCTTGCAAGTTGCTGAACAGGTTTCAGTGGAGCTTCAAGACTAAGAGGAACTAGGAAGAAAGGCCTGGTGATCTACTTCAGAATATCAGCCAATGAAAATCCTATGGATCATAATGGTCCAATGCGCAACTGATCATGGGGATAGCACAGGCTGGGTAGTGTTTTGTTCCATTGTGTACAAGTCAGAGATGAGCAACACAACAATAACAACAATATGGTAGAAGTTACAAAGTAGAACTTCCAAAATATAGCAGCTTAAAGAGTGAAAAACTTGTCTCTCATATAACAGTCATAATGTGACTGTTCATGTAAACTATGCTTTTTAAGGAACATTTTGTGAAATTTAAGTCCTGCTGAATTATTGCTTCACCATCTGCTGAGCCTTTTTTTTTTCCCCCTTTTTCTAAATTTTTATTGTGCTTTGGGTGCAAATTTACAAAGCAAACTTATTTTGCATTCAACAGTTCATACACATCTGATTTCATGGCCCCAATTACCTTCCTCAGCCATAAAAAACTCTCCTACCCTCTCCCCACTGTGACCACCCCTTCCCTTTGCCCTTCTTAACTATATACTCCTGTCTGTCCAGATTTCCCTTTATATGAGTATTATTCCTCTGGTGTCTCATGGCTGATTGATCTAAGAGGTGCATCTCCCTAGAGTAGGTGGGTACATAGATCTGGAGTAGACATTGTGTATGTAGGTTTTCTACTGTTGGGCTGAGAGCCAATACACGTAAGTGAGTCCATTTCTAGGCCCAAAGGTTAACCCAGGGCCATAGTCTCAGGGGTTCCACCAGTCTCTATCTGACCAGCAATTCTGGTCTTTTTTGTGTTTTTTTATTTTGTTCCACATTTTTCCTCCCCCTCTATCCAGGATCTCCAGCTTTGATCCCATTCCAAGTTGTTGGCATTGGTAGCCAGGTACCATCTAGTTTTTCTGGTTTCAGGTTGTGGAGGCTGAGGTCCTCGTGGTCCTTCTTATCTTTGGACTAACTGTTTCGAGATGACTTTGATCTTCTTTGCTCCAGTCAGGAGATCAATAGTTGCATCTTAGATGGCCCCTCAGAAGCTTTTAAGACCCCAGTCACTACTCACCAAAGTAGGTTTTAGAACAAAATTTTTTGAACTATGTGTGTCAATTAAGCATAGTCCCCTGAGACTATGGTCCCAAGCCCCCAGGCCTAGTGATTCTCTCTCTCAGGGTGTTGGTTGTCTCTGAGAAGTTTTTCCAACCCTGTCTTCTGTTGCTTCTGTAGTGTATGTGGCTAATTTTGTAGCACAAGTGCATATGTAGGATTATCTTCAATCTGGTGAGACTTTTGACAAAAACCCCACGTAGATGCTCCTATCCCCCCATCCATGGACCTCTATCATTCCTTTCTCTCTGCTTTCCTTATACTTCTCAAAGAACTTTCCCTTTAACCTCTTATCTTTCCTGTGTTCCTGTCTTCCCATCTCACCACCACCAGATTTAAACAGAGGTTTTCCTGATTCCAACACTTCTTTTGTGTTTAATAAATTTTGATAAACTAGAGTGTTAGATTTCAGTTGTACTTCTCCTCCATCTAATTATGCTGCTTCATTGAAAGAGGATGGTGCTTTTTGGCTTGATAGGTCTTTCCACCTTTGGGAATAATTGTAGAGTAAGTTTTAGTTCTATAGAGGGTAAGAGGCCTATGATGCGGCAAGAAGTCTTTCACTCGGAAGCAGCTCTTTCTCTCCTATAGTATCCAAATTCAAACACATCTCACCATAATGCAAATTTATTTTCTTCCAAAAATATCATTTAGTGTTCATGGAAATTTCATGTCCTACCTATAATATAACTTTGACCCTTTTCCTTGCCAACCAATACAGAATACTCAGGATTTACTACACTAAATGAGGTTCATTCCATCCTGACCCTGAGCTACACTACTCCCTAGTAACTGATACGAGAAAATTAGAACCAGTATAAATAAAGAGATAATGGTGCTGCTTCAATTCAAGTTGCCTGGGTATGAATGCCAGATTCACCTTTCTTAGCCAGCTAACTAGTTACCTAACAACTCTGTATCTGCTTTCTCACAAAATGGAATTATCAACAGTACTAATCCATGGATTGAAGGAAATAATCTACAACAAGTACCTGGCACACAGCCATGGTCTGGCCGTGGTGAATTATGTCATACTCAAGCCGTATACGTCTAATTATAGAGTCTCCCTCTATGTGTGTGCATGTGGGGGGTGGTCAAGCAGAGCAAGGCAAGGGAAAGAAAAGTTTAGTATTCTAAACTTAACAACAGTGCTTTATCCCTAGTGAGATTTACTTTGGAAACATAGCATTCATTTTACTGGAGGAGCAGGATGGCATATGGAAACATAGCACAGGATGATAATCAATTTCAATGTAAGAACATTCTTATTCCTTGGACCTAAATAGATTACTTTTTAAAAATAATCAAACTTTTTACTTGCTTTTTAAAAATTTATTCCAGAAAACCATTTAGGCATGTCTGCTTTTAGGAAAAGTCTTCTAAATCTGTCTTTTTCTAAAATCTCCTCTGATAAATCAATGTAAATAGTTAAGAGTTTCTTATTCTGTTTTTTCTGTCAAGAAGACAAGGCTAAAACTTGTTAACTTTCAAACTGGACTTGAAACAGATATTTTGAAAGACATGTATCTTGGATTTTATCATCTTTCAAAAGTTCAAGAGAACCATGGGAGGCAAATAAAAGCTAGAATAGGGAGGCATGCTATGGTAGTTCAGTTTGTGTGTCAACTTGACTGCTCCTGGTTGAATGGCTGGGCAGCTGGATGTAGTATTCCCCATGATGAGACTGGTAATCAACTCCATGGTGGAATCTACTTAGAGAATGTGGTCTATTTCCTGCCAGCCACTCCTCGGAAGGAGGTTGGGCAATCCTACTTCCGTAGTGATACTGCTTCAGAAACCCAAGGAGGGGTCGCTATGAGTCGGGGCTGACTCGACAGCACATAACAACAACAACAAGGAGAAGCCTTGGGGAATGGTCTCTAGCTTATAGCATCTTGAACCCAGCATATAGCCATTTTGTTGTTCAGCAGCCTGCTATGCTCTACCAACCTTGGGACTTACAATGGACTTGAATTAATGGCCTGCCATGTGATTTGGTAATATCGGAACTGTGCCTTTTTACTAGTCAACCTTGGGCTTGGCAGCCTCAGCAGCCAGCAGCTATCTGAAGAAAAGCCTCTGGCTTCAGTGGGCCGGGAGCTAGAGGCAGAACTGAAGCCCAAGGCTGAGGGGCTTTTACCCAGCCCCTAGAGCCTGGAACTTTGAACTCGGATTTAAAGCCTCTAAATTGTAAGACAATAAACTCCTGTTTGCTTGTGGTATATTCTTGTCAGAGTGGCACCAGGTAACCAGAACACATGCCAGTGCTGGTCCAGATGTCAAGGGCTGCCACATTCATTTTCCTCTGCTCTACCAGCATTTGGGAAGAAGGAGATGGCACTTTTTCTACTTAAAAAAATGAACACATAGAAGCTGGTAGGAAGGAAAAACTTGTGTGTCTAATGGAGGTGGGGTGGGATATAATGCTCTATTTGGAATATCTCACACTCTTCTAGGATTTACTCATGTGCCTTAAGGATATTTTAATATATTATTTGGAACACATTTCCCAACCCAGTGCTTATATTGGATATCTCTTTAGTGATTTTATTCACAGATAGTAGCTTGAGAATTATGGGATAATTTTAAGCTTGTTTTATTTCACTTTTTAACTTCTTCCCTGAGGTAGCACATTCTCAGTGTAGGGTCATAATGAGATTGGTCTGGAAATTGGTCTCCCTGCCATCCCACCCCTATTCTACTCACACACTATGAACAATGAGGACTGAATTTGCATGTGTGATCCTGGGCAAAGCTGTAAACACATTCACCAAGGAAAGCAATAAAGGCTGTCTTCTACCCATAGCAAGGTGTCCCTCACTCTGAGATTGTTGTTGTTGTTCAGAGCTGTAAAATTGATCCTGACTCATGGTGATCCCATGTGACAGAGTAGAATTACCCTATGGGGTTTTCTAGGCTGTAATCTTTATGGGCACCTTGTGTCTGTCAGTTTGTTGTACTGTGGTGGTTTGCGTGTTGCTGTGATGCTGGAAGATATGCCACCAGTATTTCTAACACCTGCAGCGTCACCCATGATGGACAGGTTTCAGTGGAGCTTGCAGACTAAGACAGACTAAGAAATACATGCCAAGAAACATGACAAGAAATTTGGAAGACAGCTACCTGGCCAATGGACTGGAAGAGATCCCTATTTCTGCCCATTCCAAAGAAAGGTGATTCAACATAATGCGGGAATTATTGACCAATAACATTAATATCACATGCAAGTAAAATTTTACTGAAGATAATTCAAAAATGGTAGCAGTGGTGTAGTGACAGGGAACTGCTAGAAATTCAAGCTGCATTCAGAAGAGGATGTGAAACAATGGATATCATTGCTGATGTCAGATAGATTTTGGTTGAAACCAAAGAATACATGAAAGATATTTACTTGTGCTTTATTAACTGCACCAAGGCATTCGATTGTGTGGATCACAATGAATTATGGATAACATCACAGAGAATGGGAATTCCAGAACACTTAATTGTCTTCATGAGGAATCTGTACATAGACCAAGAGGCAATTGTTCAAACACAAGGGAATACTGCATGGTTAAAAATCAGGAAAGGTGTGTGTCTGGGTTGTATCATTTCACCATACTTATTCAATCTGTATGCTGACCAAATTACCCAAGAAGCTGGATAATATGAAGTAAGTAGTTATTCTTTTATTACCGTAGTTTTCCACTGTGTAAGTATGCTACCATTTATTAACATTGTGGGCATTTGGGTAATACGCAGTTTGGAGCTATTATCTATAAAACTGCTATGAACATTCACATGCATGTATTTTTGTGGACATATGTATTTCACATGCTTATGATATGATTGAAAATACCATGGCTTGGAAAGGGTGCACCTTAGTCTCCAAAATGACGTCCTTGCTTCTTAACATTTTAAAGAGGTCTTTTCTAGAGGATTTTCCCAGTGCAACACAACATCTGATTTCTTGACTGCTGCTTCCATGGCTGATTGTTAATCCAAGGAAAATGAAATCCCTGACAACTTCAATCTTTTCTCCATTTATCATGATGTTGAGTATTGGTCCAGTTGTAAGGATTTTTATTTTTTATGCTGAGGTGTAATCCATACTGATGACTGTAGTCTTTGATCTTCATCAGTAAGTGCTCCAAGTCATCTTCACTTTCAGTCAGCGAGGTTGCATCATCTGCATATTTTAGGTTGTTAATGAGTCTTCCTCCAATTCTGAAGCTGCATTCTTCTTCATATAGTCCAGTTTCTTGGATTATTTGCTCAGCGTACAGATTGAATAAAATATGGTGAAAGGATAAAACCCTGACATACACCCTTCCTGATTTTAAACCATGCAGTATCACCTTGTTTTGTTCCAATGACTGCCTCTTGTTCTATGTATAGCTTCCCCAAGATCAAAATTAAGTGTTCTGGAATTCCCATTCTTCTCAATGTTATCCATAATTTGTTATGATCCACACAGACAGATGTCTTCACTTAGTCAATAAAAGACAGGTAAACATCTTTCTGGTAATTTTTACTTTCAGCGAGCATCCATCTGACATCAGCAATGATATTGTTTGGTCCATAGCCTCTTCTGAATCCAGCCTGCATTTCTGGAAGTTCCCTGTTGATATACTGCTGCAGTCACTTTCGAATCTTCGGCAAAATTTTACTTGTGTATGATATTAATGATATTGTTCGATAATTCCCACATTCTGTTGGATCATTTCTTTGGTATGAATATGGATCTCTTCCAGTCAGTTGACCAGGTAACTGTCTTCCAAATTACTTAGCATAAATGAGTAAACACCTCCAACACTGCATACATTTGTTGAAATATCTCAGTGGGTATTTCATCAATTCCTGGAATCTTGTTTTTTGCCAGTCCTTTCAGTGCATCTTGGACTTCTTCCTTCAATACCATTGGTTCTTGATCATATGTTATCTCCTGAAATACTTGAATTGTACCAATTCTTTTTGGTACAATGACTCAGTGTATTCATTCCATCTTCTTTTGATGCTTCCTGATTCATTCAATATATTCCCCATAGGATCCATCAGTATTGCAACTCAAGGTTTGAATTTTTTCTTCAGATCTTTCAGCTTGAGAAATGTTGAATGTGTTCTTTCCTTTTGATTTTCTAACTTCAGGTCTTTGTGCATTTCATTATAATAGTTTATTTTGTCTTCTTGAGCTTCCCTTTGAAATCTGTGCAGCTCTTTTATTTCATCATTTCTTCATTTGCTATAGATACTCTCCATTCAAGAGCAAGTTTTAGAGTCTCTTCTGACATCCATTTTGATCTTTCCTTCCTTTCCTATCTTTTTAATGACCTTTTGTTTTTTTCATGTATGAAGTTGAAGTTATCACACAGCTTGTCTTGTCTGCAGTTGTTGGTGTTCAATGTATCAAATCTATTCTTCTGATGATCTCTAAATTCAGGTGGGATATATTCAAGGTCGTATTTTGACTTTCATGGACTTGTTTTAATTTTCTTCAACTTCGACTTGAATATGCATAAAAGCATTTGATGGTTGGTTCCACAGTCATCTCCTGGCTTTGTTTTTACTGAAGATATTGAGCTTCTCCATCACCTCTTTCCACATATGTAGTCAATCTGATTCCTGTATACTCCATCTGGTGCAGTCTATACAGCCACTGCTTATGTTGTTGAAAAAAGTTATTTGCAATGAATAAGTTGTTGGTCTTACAAAATTCTAGCATGCTATCTCTGGCATGACTTCTATACCAAGGCCATATTTTCCAACTACTGATGCTTCTTTTTTGTTTTCAACTCTTGCATTCCAATCACCAGTAATAATCAATACATCTTGATTGGATGACTGGTCAATTTGAGACTTCAGAAGTTGGTAAAAATCTTCAATTTCTTCATCTTTGGTTTTAGTGGTTGGTGTGTAAACTTGAATAATGCTAGTATTAATTGGTTTTCTTTGAGGGCATATGGATATTATCCTATCACTGCCAGCATTGTACTTCAGAATAGATCTTTTTTTGTAGTAGTCGTAGTAGTTTATTTTATTTTATTTTTTTTTTTTAATTTTTAATTGTGATTTAGGTGAAAGTTTACAGACAAAATTCACTTTCCATACAGCCGTTCACATACACTTTGTCTCATGACATTGACTACACTTTACCACAATGCAACAGCTCCCCTCCCACTTCTTCCCTATAGTTACCTCCTCCCTGGGTCCTTCCCTCCATGCACTCCTGTCCCCTGAGTTATGTCCCTGAGCATACACAGCTCTTCCATTAGTAGTAGTAGGTTTTTAAGGAACTTCACTTTTAACCCCAAACCAAACCAAACCCACTGCCACTGAGTCTATTCTGACTCCCAGCAACCCTATAGGACAGAGTAGAACTGCCCCATAGGGGTTCCAAGTCTGTGGCTGTTTACAGAAGCATACTACTTCATCTTTCTCCCATGGAGCAGTAGGTGTATTCAAATCACTGAACTTTTGGTTAGCAGCTGAATACTTTAACCACTGTGCCACCAGATCTCCTTTTTTTTTTTTTTTTTTTCTGATACTTACATTTCCTTCATGCCTAAGATTCTTTTTTTTTTTTTTTTGTGATTTGGGTGAAAATTTACAGAGCAAATACACTTTCCATACAGCAGTTCACATACACCTTGTCTCATGACATTGACCACAATTTAGCACAATGCAACATCTCCTCTCCCACTTCCTCCTGATAGTTACCTCTTCCCTGTGTCCATCTCTCCATGCACTCCTACCCCCTGAGCTCTCTCCCTGTGCATAAGAAGCCCTTCTTTCTCTCATGCTTATTCTCTCCAAGGAGTATATCTACCTCAGGTAAATGTTCAACTGATATGCCTGTCTATTGTTTGGCTGGAAGCCACAGGTGTGCATCCAATGCCAGACCTGAAGGGCAGCTAGGGGCCATAGTCTCAGTGGTTCGACCAGGCTTCCTTGGGCCAGCAAACCTGTTCCCTGCTTTTTTTTTTTCCCAAATGATTTTGAGTTTTGTTCCACATTGTTCTCCCTCTCTATCCAGGATCTCCTACATAGATCCTCTTCCAAGTGGTCGACAGTAGTAGCCGAGGACCATATATTTCTTCTGGTCTCATAGCTGTATAGACTGCAGCTCGGGTGGTGTACCAGTTTCTAGGACTAATTTTTTTCATGAATTTTTTATTTTCTTCATTCTTTTTGGCTCTGGATGAGGAGAGACCAATAATTGCATCTAGATGGCAGCTTGTAAGCTTTTAAGATCTCAGTCGCTACTTGCCAAAGTAGGAGGTGGAACAATGTTTTGTGTAGTATGCTATGCCAATTGAACTTGATGTCCTCTGTGACTATGGCCCCGAGCTCACAGGTTCAACTACTCAGTCCCTTTGGGAAGCTGGCTGTGACCAAGCAGTGACTACAAACTTGCCCCTTGGCAGCCCCATTATACACCTGGGAATTCAGATCATACACATAAAGTTATTGGACCACTGTCTGCCAACCCTATACATGTTCTTGGGTGCACTCCCCACTTCATATACATACCTAATATTTCAGCCTGTGAACCCATCTATCCACCCATATACCCGTATTTGCCTTCACTGATCACGCTGTACTATATGCGCAAAAGGGTTCATCTTTGTTGTCTGTACTTCCCACGTACCTCTCTATGTCTTTCTTTTCCTCAATGCCACTGTATTGATCACTCACATTTGGTACACTGTCCTTTTCTTCACCCAAATCAATACTTATCTCTATCTAACAGTATTCCCTCCCCTCCCCTCCCACCCCTGGTGACCAGCAAAGAAAATGATCTTCCATACATAAATGTTTCCTTCACTATTACAATAACGGACTAATACAATATTTGTCCTTTTGTGATTGACTTATTTCACTCAGCATCATGTCCTCCAAGTTCATCATGTTCTGCAGTGTTTTGCAGATTCTACATTACTCTTTAGGGTTGCATATTATTCCATTGTGTGTATGTACCATAGTTTGGATTTCCATTCCTCAGTTGATGGACACCTAGGTTGTTTCCATCTTTTGGCTATTGTAAATACTGCTGTGATGAACATGGGTGTGCATATGTTTGTTCTTGTCATGGCTCTCACTTCTTTAGGGTATATACCTACTAATGGAATAGCTGGGCCAAATGGTATTTCTAGTTCCAACTTTTGAAGGAATCGCCATACTGCTTTCCACAATGGTTGTACCATTTTACAGTCCCACCAGCAGTGTATCAGAGTCCCAATCTCTC
>NW_006921925.1:1528798-1536919 GCF_000298275.1 Orycteropus afer afer | reverse complement strand
ATCAAATGCCTTTTCTGCATCAATTGATATGATCATGTGGTTCTTCTCCTTTGTTTTATTTATGTGGTGGATGACGTTGATTGTTTTTCTATTCAGAATAGATCTTGAAGGATTCTTTTTCATGTTGGATGTGATGCCATTCCTCTTCAATTTGTCATTTCTGTTATAGTAGACTATATTATTATTTGAGTCCAAATGACCAGTACCAGTCCATATCAGCTCACTAATGCCCAGGATGTCAATCTTTATGCAGTCCATTTCATTTTTTACAAGTTCCAATTTTTCTAGATTCATACTTCATACTTTGAACATTCTAATTATTGATGGAAGTTTGCCTCTGTTTCTTCTCATTTTGAATCATGTCTCATCAGCAAATAATGTTCCTGTAATTTTTACTCCATCCACGTCCTTAAGGTTAACTCTGTTTGAGGATGCAGATCTTCCTCAGTTTTATTTTAAGTGCCTTCCAATCTGAGGCAGTCATCTTCCAGCACTATAACAGACAATGTTTCATGGCTATTCATAAAGTTTTCCAGTAATATATCAGACAGTCTTTCACTGGCATTCATAAAGTTTTCACTGTCCAGTTCTTTTCTGAAGTGGATGTCCCCATCCTTCTTCCCAGTCTATCATAGTCTGGAAGCTCCACTGAAACCTGTCCACCATTGGTGACACTGCTGGTATTTGAAATATCAGTGGAATAGCCTCATAGACACATACAAACCACCACAGTATGACAAACAGAAAGACGAGTGGTGAAGAAACACTCCTAGCAGCTGGGAAGGTTATTGTCTCAGTTTTGAAGGGGGGATTTGGGCAGTATACCAAAATATCCAGTGCAGTTCACCCCTTGCACCATTTACCCTTATCATAAGTTTATGTCACCTGAAACCAGCTTCTGTGAGATTCTGACCACTCTCATTTTCTGGGTAAACTCACAAGAGGAAGGTTAGTAGGATGATCTACAGACTTTAACACTCTAGCAGGCTTCAAGGTCACAACTGATTCTCATTTCTTTTCTTTACTATGTGTTTTGGTTCTCTGGTGTTGCTCTAACTGAAATACCACAAGTGATTGGCTTTAACAAACAGGTATTTATTTTCTTACAGTTTAGGAAGCTAGAAGTCTGAGTTCAAAGTGTCAGTTCTAGGGACTGGGTGAAAGCCCCTCAACCTTGGCCTTCAGCTCTGCTTCTTGCTTTCAGTCAACTGAAGCTGGAGGCTTCTCCTAACTCAAGCAGCTACTGGCTGCTGAGGCTGACAAACTCAAGGTCAACAAGTAAAAAGGCACAATCACCAAATTATCACCAGTAGATCACTAGTTCAAGTCTGAAACAGTTTCAAGTTCAGCAGACAACATGGCAGGCCACTGAGATGAAGACTCAGCCAAATGCAGGATCCAGATGTCCCAAACAATCTTGAGATCTTCCTCAAAGCCTCTTCTTATGTGCTGGAAGAAGGCTACTACAATAAGACAGACACTTAGCTGCTCATAGTAGATTCTACCATTGAGTTGATTACCAGTCTCATCATGGAGAATCACTACATCCAGCTGCCCAACCACTCAACCAGGCCCGGCCAAATTGACGCATAACCTTAACCAACACACTACCCATTCTGGATTTTTTTCACCCTTGTTTAGCAGCTCTGCAGGTCACAGCATCTGTCCTTATGGGGTGATATAGACTCTCATCCCTGATGGGTTTGAACTGCCACTCATCATCCCCTTCTTGGGCTTTTACTGTTAAATTTGTCCATTTACTGATAAAAGTGGACAGGAATGTACCAAGACATTCCCCCTTGACCTACTGGGGAATTGGAAGTCCAAAGTCCCAACAAGGTGTATTAGTAAACAAAGCCACTGCTATTTCAACCACCTTGGGTTCTTTACCCATATATTCTACCATTGAAGACACAGCACCATAAAATGATCTTTTAATTTAGGATACATTTAGCTTCCTGAAGGCTGGTACCTTATCGTGCAGGATTTCATCTTCAAATTGGTGCTTCAGTTTCTTCTTTAAAAGGCCATTCCATCATTCTATGCACTTAGAAACTTGTGAGTGCTATGGTATGTGACAGGATTAGTGAGTGTCATGATCATGTGCCCACAGCTGCACCTCTTTTGGTGGAAAGTGGGTCTCTTAGTCTGAAGTGGATCAAGCACTTTGTCAACTTTCAGATAGTGGTGCTAGCTGAGGTTCCTAGATCAGGAAAAGCAAACTCATACCGGAAATATGTTTATATCCTTTTCAAAATGAAGCACTGCCCTTTATTGGGTGGAAAATGTACAGTGCAGTCAGTCTGCAGAGTTCCTGATTGGTTCTTTCTAGAGATAGTGCCTTATCAGGGGTTCAATGTTGACCACATCCAAAAATCAGGCTGGATGTTTGGAAATATTTGCAATAACAAACACTACATCAGTCTTGTGTGTGGGAGCCCATGCTGTTGGAACTAGACCCAATTTTCTTCTCTGATTTCATGGCTACTCTATGCACACACCTTTTGTGCATGCCTGAGTGGCTGATGACAGAAACTGGCACCAAATGACTGAGTCATTCTGTCTATACATCTTTCTGGTGTCTCTTTTGTGGTGAACTCTCTCAGATAGTTGTTAACTTGCAATGCAAAGGTCTTCAAACTTGATGTCCACGCCTAGAGATATATACATGCCTTTTCCTAAACCTCCTTGTTCTTAATCTTCCAGTATTTCTCCTGCTAGGCTCCTGACCAACCAGCCCAACCATTCAGCACTGCCAATAAGCCTGTGTATATACTTATCCCAGGCCACTTCTTTTCCACATAGAGTGAATGACCAGGAGCACTACCCATATTTCTGGTCACTGGAAAAATTTCCCTTCACCAGTGTAATTCAAAACCACTGGAGAGTGGAACTATATTACAGCAACTGTTTATTTTTGTCTTGCACTCACATAATAAGCTAATCCATTTGCAAACCAAGCTTGATCTTTTCCCTCCTTGGTCAGCTGGTCACAGGGAGCCCCTATATACAATAGTACTCAGTAACTGCTATCCAGTTTTTAAGTCTTTATAATTACTACTTCTTTTATATCTTTCAAACACTTGAGATATAGCAGCTGATGTCTTTTCTTTGTGGTTCTTGTTCAGTGAAAATCTTACCAATTCCACAGATATAACATATAGCATGCCAAAGGCAATGAGGACTCTGCCTACCACTAGTGAAAAGGTCTCTATTGTCAGCTGGTGAGGGGTTGAGACAGCTCCAAATTCCCACATTAATGCTGCTTTCTGGGACCCCTTTACAACCTTTTGTCATAGGGTCCCTAAACATGATAAGTAGGTTTCTGTACAGGAATTTAACTGGGGATTGTGCTCAGAAATAATACATCTGAGATAGTGACAGTAAAAATTGGGTAGATGTCGAACTGTAATACAGAGACCTCCGCCAGTATCATGGGTATTCTGCAGCTGGGATGACCATTTAGAGTTGTCTCAAATTCAGTATAAGGAGGTAGGTCTTTGACACTTGCATCAGCCCAGGCAGAGGGCATAACCTGGGGTGAGGCATGTCTCCAAAGCCAAGGACAAACCCCAGAGAGGGATGCATCTGTTTCCTCAGACGTCAACACTCCAGCAGCTAGGTGAATAAATCCCAAATCCTGTAGAGAGGATCTGGGTGATGCACTACACTATCTACAACAGGGACTATGTCTAGATAACTCTGGATTGCAGAAGATAATGAGACTGAAATCAGGACAACTAGAAACGAAGGAACTATCTAGACAGGATAGAGGAAGCAGTACGTGGTTGTGCATTTTTACATGATCAGTTCAGCTGAGATTATGTAATTGGATGCAGCTAAATCAAGCAGAGATCAAATAAATTGCTTGATTTGCTGCCAGCCAGTGAGTGCTCACACACACATGTATGTAATCATTACTTTAAAGTCGTCAGTCTCATGCCCTGGTGAAGCACAGTTGCTCACTGAGCATGCTCAAGAGTTGTTTATCACATTATTTTTGGAATCAGATCCTTATGGACATTTCCTTGACTATCTTTACTGAGCCTCCTTTAATTCCACAGCACCCTATTAATTCCTTTTTATCCTGCCCCAAATGACCCTGATATTTTCATATTGACCTAAAATATTTATCTTGGACTATTTCCCAATGTTGTTTGATTTATCTCATCTTGCTTCAAGGAGGAATTTCCTTTGTTGCCAATAGTAAACTACTTTCTTCAAAAGCTATATATTACTTCAGAAGATAAGAAAAAGATTTCGTCATGCCACTCAGTCAAGCTGTCAAATCTTTCATTCTTTTAAACTTAGACCCAGTGAGTTCCTTTAGACTTTCTTATACATATAGATAGGAGCTCTGGTAGCATAGTGCCTAAGGCTCTTGACTGCTAACCAGAAGGCTGGCAGTTCAAACCCACCAGCCACTCCTCGGAAGGCAGGTGGGGCAATCCTACTTCCATAGTGATACTGCCTCGGAAACCCAAGGAGGGGTCGCTATGAGTCGGGGCTGACTCGACAGCAAATAACAACAATAACAACATACATACGGATAGGTTTTACACTTTTTATTTCCTTTTTAGAAGATTTTGGTTTTCTGCCACTTTTTGAAAGTTTTCTTATTTTTTAAATTTGTTCTTATTACTGAATGGCACCACGACCCCAACCATCTGCATTAAAAATATTTACCCTAAAAGACTCTTATTTTGCAATATTTCTGGTGCTAGTTAAAAAATAAATAGTAGATTCTGACTTTTGGCTGTTTGTAATGTCTTTTCTTTGTCTCTTTTACTTAAAAATAAAAAAAATCTGTCCATCCTTCAGTAAGTTCTGCAAATATTACCTTCACTATAAAACATTTTCTTTCTATGCAGTTAGTTGCACTTTCTTCTAGATAACCATACTAGTTTGTTTCTTTGTTTATTCTGCAATTTCTTATTGAAGTCTATGATATGATAGGTACTGTACTGAATTATGAAAATAAATATAAGAAAATACCATATGATTATAATATAATGACATATTTCTATAATAGAAAATTCAGAGGATGCTGTGCAAAGAGGATGAGAATATTCGATTCAGATTGAGTTGTAAAGAATGAATAAATCTCACCCAGCTGAGAGTGGGTGAGGTGGACATTTTTGGTAGAAAGGCAGCAACTTGTGCAGAGGCAGGACTCAAGGAGACTCACACATACCTAGAAAAGTTTAGCAGACCACACATGTGGAGGAGAGAGTTAACAGGAGGAACGGAAAAAAGACAAAGCTATACTGAGTCATTTGGGAACTGAAGGTTTATCGCTAAAGGATCAGATTTGTATATTAGATTACTATAATAGATACTAAAAAAAAAAATAAATTATCCAGAAAACAGAAAACAAACATATCACACAACCAGGTGAAAACTATGAGTAAAATTTGTAACAAATAACAAAATATATATGGATTAATATTCTTAATATGTAAGTAGTTCTTAAAATGAGTTATAAAAGTACTAATGTTTCAATAGTGGGCAAAGAACACATAGTGACAATTCACAAATAAAATGTGAACCAAGGTTTTCTCTACATAGTTGAATTAATGGTTTGTTATTAATTTAATTTCATCTGCATCTGTTTCTGTGTTTTCCAAAATTTCTAGTCATCATGTTATTTTTAATGATAGTTGGAGTAATTTAAATGGTCACTCTGGTGATAATGTGGAGGAATTTGGGAAGAGTCTGATGAGTCAAATGAGAAGTAATGAAAGAGGCAGTGGCTGAAGGATGAAGAAATAAAACCAAATTCAGGAAACATTTAGAAAGTCAATACCTAGGACTTGGTGAGTACCAGTAATACTCTGATGCTGGATATGTGGGTTTGGAGTTTGGGAAAAAGGTTAAGGATTTCACAGCACAGTTAGTTTCTAAATTATCTTATAGTGATCTCTCTGTATAGGACACTTATCAAATTGTAGATCATTCTGATTGGGAGTTAAGTGATCAAAATAGATGCGATTAGAGCATTATTTCCCATGAGATGTCAATGTTGTTGTTGTTGTTGTTATGTGCCATCAAGTTGGACCCAACTCATAGCGACCCCTCCTTGGGTTTCCAAGGCAGTATCACTATGGAAGTAGATTGCCCCATATTTCTTCCTAGGAGTGGCTGGTGGGTTTGAACTGCCAGCCTTCTGGTAGGTAGTCAAGTGCCTTAGGCACTATGCTACCAGAGCTCCTATGAGATGTCAATGGATGTTCCAAAATAAAAGGGTTTCCCTGGACAGAAATTTGGGGAAACACTAGATTAACTAATTTATATAGGTATATTTAATGAG
This sequence comes from Orycteropus afer afer, assembly GCF_000298275.1. Lineage (NCBI taxonomy): Eukaryota > Metazoa > Chordata > Mammalia > Tubulidentata > Orycteropodidae > Orycteropus > Orycteropus afer. The sequence continues at coordinate 1,530,609 of NW_006921925.1, read as the reverse complement.
CTTTGGTGAGATAGCTGCTAATTAGAAGGTCAATTCAAGCCCATTAGCTGTTCTGCAGATGGAAGATGGGGTGATCAGTTCTGTAAAGATTTACAGCTTCAGAAACACAATGGGGGTCGCTATGAGTTGAAATCAACTCAATTGCAGTGAGTTTTGTTTTTGATTTATAGGTTTATTTATGGGATAGAGTTCCTCAAAGGCTTTAATATGTCCAAGCGCACTACGAATCATTCATAGTGGTGTATATTATGCATTAGGCACCACACCACCAGAGATCCTATGCTTATATTGCAGTAAGAAATATTACATATGATTAAGTCTGATGGACTCTGGAAGACTGCAAATGGAGTTTCTGGATTTGTAAAACTGAGTATCAAGCATGGTAAAAGAAATTCAACTCAGTTACCTCTGCTCACACCCAGTACTTCCCCATGTTGTTGTTAGCTTCTGTTGAGTCAGCCTGCCAACTCATGGTGACCTCACACACAATAGAATGAGATGGGCTGCAGATCAGATTGTTATCCATAAGGACTTCATTGGCTTATTTTCAGAGGTAGACACCACACCTTTCTTCCTTACTTGTTAGTCTGGAAGCTCCGCTGAAACTTGTTCAGCATCATGATAACACAAGCCTCCACTGATAGACAGATGGTGGTGGTGCATAAAGTGCATTGGACATGAATCAAACATTGTCCCTGTACATCTCCAGAGATTTTCTTTAAATTTTACCAACTTCTTGGAGTCAACCCTTTTACATTTTGATTTTACCTGTTTTTGGAAAAGTGTCAGACACATAAATGGTACCAGAAGACCATAGCACTTCATTTGTCCTGGATGGTTGTAGCAAGAATAATTATATTTTAAAGCCAGTTAACATAATAAGGGCAAATCTGTTGCAAAAGAATTCCTTCAAGTGATGAAGAGCAAAGATGTCTACTTGGAGACTAAGATGTGCCTAACCCAAGCCATGGTACTTTCAATCACCTCTTATTCATGTGACAGCTGGACAATGAATAAGGAAGAGTTGATGCTTTTGAGTTGTGGTGTTGGAGAAGAATGCTACGAGTACTATGGACCACTAAAAGGACTAACAAATCTGTCCTAGAAGAAGTGCAGCTGGAATGCTCCTTGAAGTGAGAATGGGCAGATTTTATCTCACTTAATTTGGTCATGTTGTTAGAAGGAACCATTCCCTAGAGAAGGATACCATGTTTGGTAGAGTGGAGGGTCAACAAAAAAGGGGAAAGCCCTCAACAAGATGGATTGACATGGTGGCTGTAACAATGGGCTATAGCAAGAATTCAACAACAAAAAGACAAACAATCCAATTAAAAAATGGGCAGAAGACATGAATAGACACTTCACCAAAGAAGATATTCACATGGCATTTCATATGAAGAAATGCTCACAATCATTAGCTATTAGAGAGATGCGAATCAAAACAAAAATGAGATACCATCTTGCTCCAGCACTAGTCGCAAAGTTCAACAAGACAGAAAACAACAAATGCTGGCAAGGTTGTGGAGAGATTGGGACTCTGATACATTGTTTGTGGGACTGTAAAATGGTACAACCATTGTGGAAAGCAGTATGGTGATTCCTTCAAAAGTTGGATTTAGAAATACCATTTGACCCAGTCATTCCATTACTAGGTATATACCCTAAAGAAGTGAGAGCCATGACAAGAACAGATATATACACACCCATGTTCATCACAGCACTATTTACAATAGCTAAAAGATGGAAACAACCTAGGTGTCCATCAACTGAAGAATGGATATCCAAACTATGGTACATACACATAATGGAAT
>NW_006921925.1:1521349-1527407 GCF_000298275.1 Orycteropus afer afer | reverse complement strand
TGTGTGTGTGTGTGTGTGTGTGTGTGTAGCAAGAATTGTGAGGCAGGCATAGGACCAGGCAGTGTTTCATTCTGCTGTACATACGGTCGCTATGAGTCGGAGATGACTTGATGGCACCTAACAACAACAGGTTAATATAAAGGATCCGGTGATAGTGAGATCTATTTGGAAATGTATGAGTTCCAACTCTTCCTACTAGCTGTGGTATTTCTTGCTAAGCTTATGCTTCTATCTGTGGGTCATATCTTAATCATGGTAAAAAAGAAAATAAATAACAAGATGGCCCTCTGGTATTAAATTTGCCTTTGAATATTTTTTTCTTCTAATATTTTTTTAATTTTATTAACAGATACATTCTTCAAACTTCAGGAAGGAGTTATGTTTGCAGTGCTCCTGGGTCTCCATTTTAGCCACTGTGTCAAGAATTGACAATAACTGTGCCATTCTCTGTGCTTTCTATAATCCTTGTAATGAGGCTGGATTTTTGTTTTTCTATTTTGTATTTTCCTTATATTCCCAGTCATGGGGAAATGGTGATTTGTTCCTTTCAAAATAGAGCATTCATGACTATAAATTTTAATGGGTTTATAAACAAGGCACTTTTCACTTGGTAACTATTTCCTACTTTGAGTGACCATCCATTCAACCTCATCCCCATTCAAGTAGCATGAGGAAAGTTGGGTTGGGAATGGACAATGCATCAAATATTTAAACACTGAAGTCAAAGCATTATAGTTTATGACTATCATGTTTCACTGTATATATGAGCCATTAGAATTCCAATAGTCTACCATATTATTGTGATAAAGCTTGTAATAGGAACAAGGAATGAATCTGGCCTAAGGCGCTGGTGATAACATGAGCAAGAAAAGGCATAAGCAAAATCCATTTCTATTATAACATTACAGTGAGGATCTGATGCTCCTGCTCTGAAACCCAAGACTCCAGCTTTATATCAAAGAATATTAAAAAAAAAAAGCAACAAGATGATTAATAATGGCACACTTTAGTGGACCTTATGTGGGGGTGACTAACCATTCTCAATCCTACAACATGATAACTATTCCTAACCAGTTTTGCTTCACTTTACATGTGCTTATTCTACTGTTTGTCTTTATGATGCAATAGTAGTAGAAATGTATATGCATATGATACATTTGTTAAGTATCCTGTCAGACATGGCATCAGAAGTCCAGTTCTGCATTCATTAGTGGTTAAAATAAACAGAAAAACATATTGCCATCAAGTTGATTCAGACTCTTGCCGACTGTGTGTTCCAGAGTAGAACTGAGCTCCATAGAGTTTTCTGGGCTGCAGTCTTCACAGAAGCACATCACTAGGACTTTCTTCTGTGGCACTACTGGGTGGGTTTGAACCACCAGGCTTTAAGTAAGTAGCCAACCACAAACCACTTCCACCACTGAGAGACATTTCATTAGTGGTTATTGTTGTTAGGTGTCATCAAGTCAATTTTTGACTCATTGTGACATCATGTGACAAAGTAGAACTGCCCAATAGGGTTTTCCAGGCTGAAATCTTTACATTCTTTCTCCCTCAGACCTAGTAGGTGGGTTTGAAACATTAACCTTTCATAGGCACTATGTCACCAGAGCTCTTTTTTCAATTAGTAGCTGAATACTTAACCATTGTGCCTCCAGAGCTCCTTTCATTAGTGGTATAACCCTGGTATTACTTAACCTTTCTGCATCTCAGTTTCTTCATCTATAAAATGAGAAAAATAGCATACCTACTTTAAATGGTTGCTGCAAGATAAACATAGAGCATAATCAAAACCCACTGCCATCAAGTCAATTCCAATTCATAGTGACTCTATGTGACAGAGCAGAACTGCCCCCATAGGCTTTCTAAGGCTGTAAATCTTTATAGAAGCAGACTGCCTCACCTTTCTCCCATGGAGCAGCTGATGGATTCTAACTGCCAAACTTTTTTGGTTAGCAGACAAATGCATTAACTACTGCACCACTGGAGCTCATTGCATTGAGCATCTCACTGCCATCAAGTTGATTCCAACTCATAGCAACCCTCTTTGGGTTTTCAAGCCTGTTAATCTTTATGGAAGCTGACTGCTTCATCTTTATTCCACAGAATGGCTGGTAGGTTGAAACCACTAATACTTTGGTTAGCAGTCAAGTATCTTAACCACTACACCATCAGCACTCTTTTGCATAGAACATAGCACTCAGTAAATCAGCAAAGCTGTTAGTAAAAGCAATTGTAGTATGATGAGAGATAGTTTCACCACTTATCTTGCTGAGTGGACAATTTGAGAATGATTTTATATGATTCCACCTGACTCAAATGTGTGCTTTTCCCTTTACGTCAACATAATCTCATAAATTGTCCTCATCTCCCACCCTTCTGGGAAAGTGGAACTTACAAGCATCTTGGCACATCTGACATAGGATTATCCATATGAGATGGGTCAGATGAGGTGCTAGACAAGTAAGTTTTCAGGGATCAGTTGAGGGTAATTCCTAAAGAGATGGTGGATAGTCAATATGCTAACCCTGAAGCTCGGTGATCTTAAGTATGCAACAAGATCACAAAACTGTTCCAGGTTGCACCTGCCCTTGTGTGCTATGAGTGAGGGAAACTTTTGGCACTCACAGTTCTCTCACGTGCTCTCCTGTCCTCAGCCTCTCCCTCTTTGACATCCCTTTCTCCAAGCCACTCTGAAGGTTATTTAGCCTTTTGGACACTATTCAATGTCAATCTTCAAATCTATAACTTGAACTATATAGTTAATACACACTCTTCAGGTATATAATGCTCTTCCTTTTAGGTCAGAGAGCACTTGTTTGTTTGGTTTTGTTTTTTGCCCTGTCTTTGTTGTTTAGAGGAACTCTGGTGGTGTTCATGATTAAAATATTCAGCTGTTAACTAAAAGTTCAGCTGTTCAAATACACCACCAACAGAAGAAGGATGAGGCAGTCTGTTTCCATAAACATTTACAGTCTTGGCAACACTATCAGCAGCTCCACTGTGTCCTTAAAGTTCTTTATGTGATGGAATCAACTTTATGGCGGTGGGGTTTGTAATCTATTTTTCTGGTTCTTCTGGTTCTGCTGTAGATGACTTGCACTGATAAATTTTTAGTGAGCTCAGAAACATAGCAAAAACATTCTACTCATACATCATACATGAACTCACCATAAGAAATAAAGATTTATAGCTTCAATCTAAATTGTATATCAATAAATTGCAATATAATACAACTCTTTACTTAAGAGATATTTGATATTTCAAAATATTATTGATTAATCCTTGTAATAGGAATCAGGAAGATGCCATTAGTAAAACAGAATGAAAACACACCCGACAGGTATGCAAGATTTAAAAATAAATAAATAAATAAGGATGTTGGCACCCAGTCTCTACATGCATGAGGTTAGTAGCTAGAATCTATTGCAGAATACAAGCCATCATCCTAGGGCTTCATCTGATTCCTGCCTTCTAAATCTCCCATTAGTGCATCTAATGGGCAGAGACTAAACCCTAACTGCAAGAAATCCTGGAAAATGTTGCTCTTAGCTTTATATCTCAAGGAAATCACACTAGAAGGGAGCTGGAATGAATATACATTAAGTCTACATTCAGAGTTTTTATTTCAAAGTAAATGGAACAACTCTCATTCATACCGAAGTTATGGTTCAGATTTAGGGTGCAGCCTGAATAAAGACTTAGGACAAAGTAAGGTGAATTTGTCCATAGGTTAATCAAAATTACAACTTTAGGATCACTGCTGAGATGAAATTATATTCATATACTTTAACACTAACAATTAAATTTTAATCTATAGAGAGGCCTACAAAATTGAATTACATAAGTTGACTTAAAAATAGTATCTGGGAGCATATTGAAGGAATCATGGAGAATGACTGACTTCTCAGAAGACTAGAGAGATGGGCAATTGTACATATTAAAAAAAAAATGTCAAAAGGTTGGACTACAGAAATTTACCACTTGAAAGTTACATTTGTATCCTTGCAAGAAAAAGTAGAATTTGAATATAGCTGGGTTACATGAGAGCTCTGGTGGCGTAGTGCCTAAGGCATTTGACTGCTAACCGAAAGGCTGGCCGTTCAAATTCACCAGCCACTCCTCAGAAGGAAGGTTGGACAATCTATTTCTGTAGTGATACTGCCTCAGAAACCCAAGGAGGGGTCGCTATGAATAGGATCCAACTCCACGGCAGTGAGATTGTTTTTGTTTGGTGGGTTACATGAGAACAGAGACTAGAGAACAGCCTCTGAGGCAGTCATTCTCTTAACTCTCTCTTGTCTTTCATCTGTGTTTGTTTCTGTGCTTCTAATTCAAACTTCTCACAAAAACTGTTTTCCTAAGCTTACTCAACACCTGTTCTTACCCATAACCTGTGTTTACAAATAATTTTTGGCTAATCATAGCCAAACCAACAGTATAAAATATAAGAGTTTAATATCCTGTATCAACACAATTCAATTATCTTTTTTTGCTCTATCACTTTCATTTTCTTTTCTAATTTTGTTACTTCACAAACTTTTTATTATGGAAAATTTTCAGTGTACATAAAAATAGAAAGACTAGTATAATGCACCCTCATGTGCTTATCACCCAGATTCAAAAATTATCAACATAAGACCAATGTTTTTTTGCCCCTCCATACCTCATATAATTGAATAATTTTAAGGGCAGTCTCAGTTATTATATAACTTCACTTTTAAGTAACTTAATAATTTGTATGCATTTCTAATATATGTGTCTATTTTTAGAATTCAATTCAATTCTTGGAAACTTGTTTTTCACCAATGCCTTCAGTGCAGCTTGACCTTCTTCCTTTCTTGATCACACACTACACCCTGAAAAGGTTGAGCATCAACTAATTCTTTTGGTACATGAACTCTGTGTATTCCTTTCATCTGCAACAACTTTTAGAAATTATGTATAAAATGCCATCATTACGTGTAAATGTAAAAATAATTGCTTAAATGTCTTCTTGTTGTTGTTAGATGCCATCAAGTTGGCTCCAACTCATAGAAACCCTATATACATAGAAGAAAACACTATCCAGTCCTGTGCCATCCTGTCAATCATTGCTATGTTTGATCCATTGTTGCTGTCACTATGTCAAAACATCTTGTTGAAGGTCTTCCTCTTTTTTCTGACCCTCTACTTTACCAAGCATGATGTCTTTCTCCAGGGACTTGTCCGTCCTAATAACATGTCCAAAGTACATGAGGGTGGTAGTTAAATTTGTATGTCAACTTGGCTGGGCCTGGTTGAGTGGCTGGGCAGCTGGTGGTAGTTATTCCCCGTGATGAGACTGGCAATCAACTCCATGGTGGCATCTACCACAAACAGCTGAGTAGCTGCCTTTGGGATGTGGTCTGCTTTCTGTATATAAGGAGAAGTCTTGGGGATAGTCTCTAGCCTATGGCACACTTGGACCCTGCATGTAGCCATGTTCAATGTTCAATGTTCAGCAGACTGCCATGCTCTGCCGACCTTGGGACTTACAATGGAATTGAATTAATGGCCTGCCATGTGGTCTGGTAACATCAGGACTGTGCCTTTTATTTGTTGACCTTGGGCTTGTTAGCCTCAGCAGCCAGTAGCTGCTTGAGTGAAGAGATGCCTGTTGCTTCAGTGGGCCAGAAGCAAGAGGCAGATCTGAAGCCCAATGCTGAGGGGCTTTCACCCAGCCCCTAGAGCCTGGCACTTTGAACTTGGATTTAAAGCCTCCAAACTGTAAGAGAATAAAGTCTTGTTTGTTAAGGCCATTCCATTTGTGGTATATTCTTGCTAGGTAACCAGAACAATGAGACAAAGTCTCATCATCCTCGCTTATAAAGAGCATTCTAGCTATGCTTCCTCCAAGACAGATTTGTTCATTCTTCTGGTGGTCTTTGGTATATTTAACATTCTTCATCGACTCCATAATTCAAAGGCATCAATTTTTCTTTGGTTTTCCTTATTCACTGTCCAGCTTTCACATGCATATGAGGTGATTGAAAATACCATAGCTTGGTTCAGGAGTATCATAGTCTTCAAAACGATG
>NW_006921925.1:1520070-1520664 GCF_000298275.1 Orycteropus afer afer | reverse complement strand
CACAGCCAGCTACCCAGAGAGACCAAGTAGTTGAACCTGAGGGCTTGGGACCATAGTCACAGTGGACATCAAGCTCAATTGGCATAACATACTATGCAAAACATTGTTCTACCTCCTACTTTGGTGAGTAGCGACTGGGATCTTAAAAGCTAGTAAGCTGTCATCTAGATGCTCATCCAGAGCAAAGAAGAATGAAGAAAACCAAAATTGATGCAAACAATTAGTCCTAACAACTGGTACTGATCTGCAGCCTATACGACTATGAGACCAGAAGAACTAGATGGTGCCTGGCTACCACTGTCATCCACTTAGAAGAGGCTCTATGTAGGAGATCCTTGATAGAGAGGAAGAACAATGTGGAACAAAACTCAAAATCATTTGGAGGAAAAAAACAAACAGGGGGAGGGACCAAGTTTGCTGGTCCAATAAAGCCTGGTGGAACCACTGAGACTATGGCCCCTAACTGCCCTTCAGATCTGGATTTGAACTCACACTTTGATTTCCAGCCAAACAAAAGACAGGCATATGAGTTGAACATTTACCTCAAGTAGATACTCTCCTTGGAGAGAACAACCATGGGAGAAAGAAGGGCTG
>NW_006921925.1:1496801-1519970 GCF_000298275.1 Orycteropus afer afer | reverse complement strand
AGTATCACTACGGAAGTAGGATTGCCCAACCTTCCTTCCGAGGAGTGGCTGGTGGGTTTGAACCGCCAGATATATATATATATTTGTTGCTGTTGTGTGCCATCGAGTCGGATCCGACTCATAGCGACCCCTCCTTGGGTTTCCGAGGCAGTATCACTACGGAAGTAGATTGCCCCACCTTCCTATGTACATATATATACATACACACACACACACACACACACACACACATATATATATATATAACACTATGAAAAGTTCTTTTGGAACAGATTTGCAACAGCAGTGCATTGTTTGATTTCTTTACTCCTGCTTCAGTGGGCATTGATTGTGAATCTAAGTAATATGAAAGCTTTGACAACTTCTATATTTTCTCTGTTCATCATGATGTCACTTATAGGTCCAGTTGTGAGGATTTTTATTTCCTTTATGTTCAGATATAATCCATAATGAAAGCTGTAGTGTTTTTTTATCTCCATCAGTGAGTTTCAAGTCCTCTTCACTTTCAGCAAGCAAGGTTTTGTCATCTGCATATTGTAGGCTGTTAATGGTTTCTCCTCTATTCCTGATGCCGCATTCTTCATATACTTTGGTTTCTCAGATTATTTGCTCAGTGTACAGTTTAAATAAGTATGGTGAAAGGATACAACACTGACATGCACCTTTCTTGATTTTATACTATGCAGTATCCCCTTTTTCTGTTTGAATGACTGTCTCTTGTATAGGTTCCACATGAGCACAGTTAAGTGTTGTAGAATTCCCATTCTTTGCAAAATTATCCACAATTTGTTGTGATCCACACACAGTTAATGTCTTTGCATAGTAAATAAACACAGGTAAATAACTTTCTGATATTTTCTGCTATCAGCCAAGATCCACCTGATATCAGCAATGATATCCATTGTTCTATGTCCTCTTCTGAGGAGCTCTGGTAGCATAGTGGCTAAGGCCCTTGACTGCTAACCAGAAGGCTGGTGGTTCTAACCCACTAGCCACTCCTCGGAAGGAAGATGGGGCAATCTACTTCCGTAGTGATACTGCCTCGGAAACCCAAGGAGGGGTCGCTATGAGTAGGGTCCGACTCAATGTCACATAACAGCAACAGCAACATGTCCTCTTCTGAATCTGGCTTGAGTTTCTGGCAATTCCTTGTTGATGTAATCTTGCAACCATTTTTGAATTTTCTTCAGCAAAATTGTACTTGCATGTGGCATTAGTGATATTCTTTGATAATTTCCACATTCTGTTGGATCACCTTTCTTTGGAATGGGCAAATATATAAATCTCTTCCAGTCAGTTAGCCAGGTAGCCATCTTACAAATTTCTCACCATAGAGGACTGAACAACTTCATTGCTGCATCTATCTGTTGAAACAACTCAATGCATATTCTGTCAATTCCTGGAATGTTGTGTTTTGCCAAATCTTTCAGTGCAGCTTCGACTTCTTCCTTCAATACCATTGATTCTTGTTCATATGCTACTAGCTTTTGCTTTCTTCATGTATGATGTCCTTGGTGTCATCTAACAATCTTTCTAGTCTTTATTCATTAGTATTCAATGCATCAAATCTGTTTTTGAGATTTTCTCTACTAAATGAAGATGGGATATACTCAAGATTGTACTTTGGCTCCCATGGATTTGTTTTAATTTTTTTTAGCTTTAACTTGAATTTTCATGGGAGCAATTGGTGGTCTATTGTGCAATCAGCCCCTAGTCTTGTTCTTACTAATGATATTGAGCTTCTCCATTATCTCCTTCAGATGTAGTCATATCGATTCCTGTGTATTCCATCCATCAAGATCCATTTGTATAGTTGCCATTTATGCTGTTGGGAAAAGGTATTCCCAAGGAATAAGTAGTTGGTGTTGCCAAATTCTATCATGCAATCTCCACTATTGTTTCTGTCACAAAGACCATAATTTCTAACTACTGATCCTTCTTCATTGTTGCCAACTTTCACATTCCAACTACCAGTAATTATCAATGCATCTTGATCTTGACCACATGTTTGATTAATTTCATACTGCAGAGGTTGTTAAATATATATATATATATATATATATATATATATAATTTCTTCATCTTTGGTCTCAGTAGTTGATGCATAAATTTGAATAATAGTCATATTAGCTGGTCTTATTTGTAGCTGTATAGATAGTATCCTATCACTGACAGTGTTAAGATAGATCTTGAAATGTTCTTTTTGACTATGAATGTGACACCATTCCTCTTCAATTTGTCATTCCTGCTATAATAGACCATATGATGATCTGATTCAAAATGGCCAATACCAGTCCATTTCAGCTTACTAATGCCTAGGAAATTGATCTTTATTTTTGACATTTTCCAGTGTTCCTAGATTCACACTTCATTTATTCCATGTTATGATTATTGATAGATGTTTGCAGCTGTCTCTTTTCATTTTGAGTTGTTCCACATCAGCAAATGAAGGTCCTGAAAGGTTTACTCCATCCTCATCATTAAGGTCCACTGTACTTTGAAGAGGCCATTTCCCAGTCATATTTTGTGTGCTTTCCAGCCTGAGGGGTTCACCTTGTGGCATTATATCAGACAATGTTCTGCTGCTATTTCATAGTACTTTCACTGGACATTTTTTCAGAACTATATTGTCAGGTCCTTTCTAGTCAAACCTGTGCAGAAACTCCATTAAAACCTATCTTTTTCCATTAGTTTATTTTAGTCAGGATCCAAATAAGCTCAACACATTGTGTAGGTTGAAATATCTCTCAGTTTTCTTTTAAACCTGCAAAATTTCCCCCTCTCTCTATTTTTCCCTTGCCATTTATTTGTTGAAGAGTTTGAATTATTTGTCCTGTAGATTATTCTCACATTCTAGATTCAGAAGTAATGTCTCTTGGTATGTTCTTCTATTATTTTATTTCCTGTGAAGGAGCAATGAACTATTTTACCAACTGTTGGTGTTATTTGCTCCCCATCACATCACCTTGAGAGTTATATAATATCTGTTTCTCTCTTTTTGTGACTTCGTTAAAGTTCTTCAACAGTCCTTCAACTAATGGTTTTAGTTATCATTCCTGATCATTATCTAGGTCCATTATTTCATTAGAAGCTGCAAAGTGGTAATAAGCTAATTCTAACATTGCTTTTTCATCTGTAACTCTTCTATTAAAAAGAGCTTTCCCTTATCAACTATGTAACTGCCCTGAAATATACTTAATATAGGAAAGGCAAGAAAAATGCTTTATTATTTTCCTTCACTTACCAATTTTCAGAAAAATGCCTTAATTGATCTGATATCATCAAAGGGTGATTAATTAGTATTTTAGAAGTATTATTATTAACTTATGGATTTTAATGTTTGATTTACTTAAATCTCTACCCATCATTATTCTTTTAGGAATCCAAATTGCTCCAGTTTTGGCCAGCAGAAAGTTGTTCAAGTTGGTTCCTATGTCTTTTTGACACGACCCCAGGAATCTTTGATTTTTTTAAACTTCTGGTTTATAGTATAGTCCAGAATAATTTTATACACTTTCTGCATCATTTTCAATAGCAACTAAAAGAGATAAAATATCTGTAACTAAATAATTAAAATGTGAAAAAAAATCTGATTACTAAACATATAAATACTCCTGATGGATCTAAATGGAAAGTTATACTTTATTTATTTGTATAAGTAGACTCAATGTAATAATTTCATATGGATTTATATTAATTTATAATATCTAATTAATGCTATCTCTGTGAAAATACCAATTTTTTTTTTCCTGACACCAGCCAGTTTCTCTGAAAAAGAAATTAAGAAAGGAATGGTAGGGAAATAAAAACCCTAAAACCCAATAGCTTTGGGAATGGTTAATGGTAATGGTTGAATAACACGATGAGTATAACTAATGTCACTAAAGTGTACATATGAAGAGGTGTTCTGGTGGCACAATGCTTAAAGCATCTGACTGCTAACCAGAAGGTTGGTTGTTCAAACCCACCAGCTGCTTCATGGAAGGAATATGGGACAATCTACTTCCATAAAGATTTACCACCTTGGAAAATGGGGGTCACTATGAGTTGGAATGGACTCAATGGCAGTGGATTTAAAGTGTAGAAGAGTGTAGAAGTGGCAAATGCTTTGTTAACTGTATATTTACCACAATAATAAAACAAAGTTAAAAATGATACCAACAGCAGAGAGCTAGCTTAACCTGATATTAAAATATACCATAAAGCCTCATTGATGAAAGTATTATGGCACTGGTATATGAATAAATAGATCAGTATAACATAAAGGAAAGTCCTTAAGTAAACCCTTAAACATACTGAAATTTAGCACATGATGAAGGTAACATCTCAAATCAGTGGAATAAAGATAGACCTTTTAATAAATAATGTTGGGACAAATAAGTACACATTTTGAAAAAGATAAAGTTAAATACATATATCATATTACATACTAGAATAACTGAAAAAAAAAAACCTTTTATGGTTTTATTACTAAAAGAAAACATAGAGTAATTTTTTTTTTAAAGTGGGGAACTTGAAATTTAACGCAAAATCCAGAGAGCATACAAAAGGAGAGAATATTTGACAATAAAAAAAATTCTCTAAGACAGAATAAGTAAACTGTAATCAAAGTTAAAACACAACTGGTAACTTGGGACAATTTATTTATAATTTATATGACAGAAAAATGGTTAATCTCCTCAATGCAAAGAGTTTCTAGACCTTGACATGAAAAAGACCATAGCCTAATAGAACAATGAGCTAAGGCTATGAAAGACAATTCACAGAAAAACAAATGTAAATTAAAACTAGACTGGCAAATCTTTTCTCACCTTTCAGATTGGTAAAAATCTGAAAGTTAGAAACTATGTCAGGAAATGAGACAGCTCTCAGGTACCTGATTATCAATTAAGACAGTGAGACAAAATGAAAGTAACGGTTAGACTTTGATCACTTGTAGTGATAATATAAGCAAGGGGTTACCCTCAAGAAAGCATATCTGTTCCATTTTCTCCATGGAATGGAATGGTGGTGGACGAGTGTCAGGAAGATCAGCTCAGATGCAGAGATCCATCTTACTGCCATAGGAGTTCTGAACAAAAGGCTCCTGTAGTTTGATTAACCACCTTAAGTGTAAAGCAAAGGAGCAAGAAGCAGTAGGGCTAAGAGTAGAAAAATATTCAATACTAAGTTAGGGTAGAAAAAAAGATCTTCAAGGATCTTCTTCCCCTCAAGAACGGGTGCCTGAGGAAGACCTCAGCTGAAGGCCTCCAATAAATACACCTATGAATGAATATGCCTAGGCTTTGTTGTTATTGTTGTTGTTAGGTGCAACATGTTGGTAGTGACTCCTGGTGACCCTATATAAAACAGAACAAAACACTGTATGATACTGCAGCATCCTCACAATTATTGCTATGCTTGAGTACATTGTTACAGCCACTGTGTCAATCCATCTCATTGGGCATTTTCCTCTTTATTGCTGATCCTCTACTTTAGCAATCATGATATCCTTCTCCAGGGATAGGTCCTTCCTGATAACAGAACCAAAGTATGAGAGATGCAGACTGACCACTCTTGCTTCTGAGGAGCATCCAGCTGTAACTCTTCCAAGAAATATTTGTTCATTCTTCTGGAAGTCTATGGTTTATTCAATGTTTTTTACCAACACAATAATTCAAATGCATCAAATATTCTTTAGTCTTCCTTATTCATTGTCTAGCTTTCACACGCATATGAGGCTATTGAAAGTACTATGACTTGGGTCAGGCACACTTAAGCCTTCAAAGTAACATCTCTGTTCTTTCTGTTCATTAATACTTTAAAAAGGTCTTTTGGAGCAGATTTTCTAAGTACAAATACCATGTTTGATTTCTTGACTGCTACTTCCATAGGCATCAATCCTGCAACCAAGTAAAAAGAAATCCTCAACAGCTTCAAACTCCTTTTCATTTATCATGATATTGCTTACTGGTCAGATGTGAGGATTTTTGTTTCCTTTATTTGAGGTGTAATCCATATTGAAGGCTGTAGTCTATGATCTTCATGAGTAAGTGTTTCAAGTTTTCTTCACTTGCAGTAAGCAAAGTGTGTCATCTTCATATCATGGGTTATTAATTAGTCTTCTTCCAAACCTGATATGATGTGCTTCTTCATATAGTCCAGCTTCTTAGACTACAGAAATACAGATTTATCAGCATACAGATTGAATAAGTATAGTAAAAAGATACAACCCTGATGCACACTTTTTCTGATTTTAAACCATGCAATATCCTTTTCTGTTTGAATGACTTCCTCTTAGACTACGTACAGGTCCTGCATGATCAGAATTAAATGTAATTAATTGGAATACCTGTTCTTCATAATGTTATTCTTAATTTGTTATAATCCACACAGTCAAATGCTTTTGAATAGTCAATAAAACACAGACAAATATCTTTCTTGTATTCTTTGTCTTCAGCCAAGATCCATCTGACATCACCAGTGATATCCTTCATTCCATGTCCTCTTTGGAATACAGCTTGAATTTCTGGCAGCTTCCTGGCATATACTGCTGCAACCATTTTTAAATTATTTTCAGCAAAATTTTTCTTGCATGTGATGTAGATATTGTTCCATAATTTCTGTATTCTGTTGGATCACATTTCTTTGGAATGGGCACAAATATGGATCTCTTTCAGTCAGTTGGCCAGGTAGCTGTCTTCCAATTTTCTTGGCACAAACAAATGAGTTCTTCTGGCATTCTATCCATTTGTTGAAACCTCTGAATGGATATTCCATCAATTCCTGGAACTTTGTCTTTCATCAATTCCTTCAGTGCAGCTTGGACTTCTTCCTTCAATAACATTGGATCTAGATCATATGCTACCTCCTGAATAGTTGAATGTCAACCAATTCTTTTTGGAACAATCACTCTGGTTATTCCTTCCATTTTCTTTTGATGCTTCCAGCATTGTTCAATATTTTGTCCTAAGAATCCTTCAATACTGCAACTAGAGACTTGAAATTCTTCTTCAGTTCTTTGATCTTCAGAAATGCTAAGGGTGTTCTTGTGTTTTGGTTTTCTAACTCCAGGTATTTCCACATTTCACTATAATACTTTACTTTGTCTTCTTGAGCCATCTTTTGTAATCTTCTGTTCAGCTCTTTTATTTCATGATTTCTTCCATTCACTTTAGCTATTCTCCATTCAGGAGCATGTTTCATGGTCTCTTCTGACATCTATTTTGGTCTTTTCATCCTTTCTTGCCTTTTTAATGACCTTTTGCTTTCTTCATGTATGATCTTCTTAATGTAAGCCCATTCCTGGTCTGTTCTTCAGTCATTGGTGTTCAATGAGTCAAATCTAGTCTTCAGATGGTCTCTAAATTCAGGCTGGATATAGTCAAGGTTGTGTTTTGGCTTCCATGGATTTTCTTTAATTTTTTTAGCTTCAAATTGAACTTACAAATGAGCAATTGATAGTCTATTCCATAGTCAGTTCCTGGCCTTATTCTTACTGATGATATTGAGCTTCTCCATCACCACTTTCCACAGACATAGTCACTTTAATTCCTGTGTAGTCCATCTGACAAGGTCCACATGTATAGCTATCATTTATGTTGTTGAAAAACGATGTTTGAAATGAATAATTCTTCAATCATTGGTGTTAAATGCATCAAATCTATTCTTCAGATGATCTCTAAATTCAAGTGAGATATAATCAAGGTCATATTTTGGCTCTCATGAATTGGTTTTAATTTTCTTAAGCTTCAGGTTGAACTTGCATTTGAGCAACTGATGTCTGTTCCACAGTCAGCTCCTGGCCTTTTTTGGCTGAAGATATTGAGCTTCTCCATTATCCCTTTCCATAGAAGTAGTCTATCTGACTTCTGTGTATTCCATCGGGCAAGGTCCGTGTGTATAATCACCATTTATGTTGTTGAGAAAAGTGCTTGCAATGAATAAGTCATTGGTCTTGCAAAATTCTATCATTCAGTCTCTGGCATCATTTCTATCACCAAAGCCTTATTTTCCAACTTCTTTGTTTCCAACTTTAACATTCCGGTCACGGGTAATTATTAGTATATCTTGATTGCATATATGGTCGATTTCAGACTGCAGAAGTTAATAAAAATCTTCAATTTCTTTACCTTTTGTTATAGTGGTAAGCCAAAACCAAACTAAACGCACTGCGATGGAGTTGGATCCGACTTATAGTAACCCCTCCTTAAGTTTCCGAGGCATTATCACTATGGAAGTAGATTGTCCAACCTTCTTTCTGAGGAGTTGCTGGTGGGTTTGAACCACCAGCTTTCTGGTTAGCAGTCAAAAATTTGAATAATAGTAGTAGTAACTGATTTTCCTGGTAAAAAACCCAGCTCACTGCCATTGTGTCTATTCTGACTCATAGCAACCCCTGTTGGGTTTCTGAAGCAGTAAAACTTTACGGAGGTAGATTGCCCCATCTTCTCTCCACCAAGCAGCTGGTGGGTTTGAGCCACCGGTCTTCTTGGTTAGCAATCAAATGCCTTAGGCACTGTGTCATCAAAGCTCCTTGGTAAAGGTCTTCAATATCATCATCTTTAGCTTTAGTTGTTGGTGTGTAAATTTGAATAATAATAGTATTACCTGGTCTTCCTTGTAGTGCTAGGATATTATCCTGTCACTGACAGCACTATACTTCAGGATAAATCATGAAATATTCTTTTTGACAATGAATGTGATGCCATTCCTTTTCGATTGGTCATTCCTAGCATAGTAAATTATATGATTGTCTTATCCAAAATAGCAAATACGAATCCATTTAAGCTCACTAATGCCTGGTATCATGGTGCCTAAGGCACTTGACCGCTAACCAGAAGGCTGGTGATGCAAACCCACCAGACACTTCTCAGAAGGAAGGTTGGGCAATCTACTTCCATAATGATACCACCTCGGAAACCCAAGGAGGGGTCGCTATGAGTCGGGTCTGACTCAAAGGCACATAACAACAATAACAACGATACTTGGTATATCAATGTCTCTCCATTCCATTTCATTTTTGACATCTTCCAATTTTCCTAGATCCATACTTTGCACAATCCACTTTCCAATTATAAATGGATGTTTGCAATTGTTTCTCCTTGTTTTCAGTTATGCCACATCAGCAAAACAAGGTCCAGAAAGCTTCCTTCCATCCACATCATTAAGATCAACTCTGCTTTGAGGAGGTGGGACTTTCCCAGCAGTATTTTGAATGCTTTCCAACCTAAAGGGCTCATCTTCTGGCACTATGTTGTTGTTGTTGTTATGTGCCGTCGAGTCAGACCTGACTCACAGCGACCCCTCCTTGGGTTTCCGAGGCAGTAATCACTACGGAAGTAGATTGCCCCATCTTCCTTCCGTGGAGTGGCTAGTGGGTTTGAACCGCCAGCCTTCTGGTTAGCAGTCAAGTGCCTTAGCTACTATGCTACCAGAGCTCCCACTATATCAGAGAATATTTCACCACTATTCATGATGTTTTCCAGTAGTATATCAGAGAGTATTTCACGGTATTCATAACATTTTCAAAAACCATGTTTTTTTTCAGAAGTGCATGGCCCCGTCCTTCCCAATCTGTCTTATTCTGGATGCTGTACTGAAACCTGTCCCCCATGGGTGACTGACTGCTGATATTTCAAATACCAGTGGTATAGCTTTCAACATCATAGAAACACAAGCCACCACAGTATGACAAACTAACATATGAATGGTGGATGAAAAAAACTATGTACAAGATTTCACATGATGATATTGTTTGGAAACAACTGCAAGTCTAGCAAAATGGTTGATTTAATAATTCTGACATAGAATGAAATACTATGTGTTGTTGTTGTTGTTGTTGTTATGTGCCGTCGAGTCAGCCCCGACTCATAGTGACCCCTCCTTGGGTTTCCAAGGTGGTATCACTATGGAAGTAGGATTGCCCAACCTTCCTTCCGAGGAGTGGCTGGTGGGTTTGAACCGCCAGCCTTCTGGTTAGCAGTCAAGTGCTTTAGCCACTATGCTACCAGAGCTCCCGAAATACTATGTATTACTTTGAAAAATGAAGTTCACAATATAAAATTTTGGAAAAAGCATGATGCTTAGGCAAGTACAAGGTGAGTCTGCAACATCTCATGCTAGAGAGCAACAGAGTATTCAAAAGCAAATGGAAACAGGTAAAAAGGTAAAGGATAAAGCCAAAGTTGAAACAGCTAAGTTTGACTATCAGAAAAAAAAATAATGGTAGTAATGGATTGTAATGCATAAAGTCAAAAAAATCCATGAAGGCAAAATTATACAAAAATAAGAAGTGTCATGTGTGAGGAAGTTCTTCTAATCAAGAATTTTCAGCTACTTAATGAGAAATGAATGATTGAATTGAAAAAACAGCCATCTTCCAAATGCTTTGTAATAATTGATTCACTAATGGGTAATAAGAAATATTGGGTGAGCCTGACAGAAGATGGTGTCCTACTAACAGACCATGCCAGATCTCTCTTTCAACAGAGACTTGGAGAAACTCAGTGAAACAAATGCAAATAATGATATTGGGATTATGTGCATCTGATGAGAAGATAGGAGTTCTTGTGTGGTGCAGTGCTTGAGGCATTTGACTGCTAACCAGAAGGCTGGCAGTTCTAACCCAACAGCCACTCCTCGGAAGGAAGATGGGGCAATCTACTTCCATAAAGATGTATGGCCTCGGAAACCCAGTGAGGGTCACTGTGAGTCAGAATTGACTCCACAGCAGTGAGTTTGTTTTTTGGTTTAAGGAGAAGATAAAGTATTTGATTGAGTGAAGACAGGAAATGGAGTAAGTTCAGTGACTGGGGAAAACAAAACAAAAAAAAAAGACAGCCAGGCTGGAAAGAAGCCATTACAAACACACAGGAGATCAAGAAGGAAAAAAACAAAAAAAAAAAACCTTCTGCAAACCCACATTCACAGAACAAGGAGGCGTTAAACACACAGGATGTACAGATTGAGAGAATTTCAAGTCTCCTCATATGCATGTGAAAGCTGGACATTGAATGAGGAAGACCAAAGAAGAGTTGGTATTTTGAGTTGTGATATTGGTGAAGAATACTCAAAGTATCATGGACTATCAGAAAAACAGACAGATCTGTCCTGGATGCAGTGCAACTGGAATGCTCCTTGCAACCGAGAATTGCGAGACTTTGTCTCACCTATTTTGGTCATGTTGTCAACAGGGACCATTCCTTGGAAAAGCATATCATGCTTGGTAAAATGGAGGGTCAGTGAAAAAGGGAAAGACCCACAATGAGATAGATTGACACAGTGGCTGCAACAATGGGCTCAAGTATAGCAAGGATTGTGAGGCTGGCACATGACCAGGCAGTGTTTTGTTCTGTTGTACATAGTGTTGCTATGGGTCAGAGCTGACTGGAAGGCACCTTACAACAACAACAATATTTACAGAAGCAGACTGCCACATATTTTTCCCAGAGAATAACTTGTGGGTTAGAGTTAGCAGCCAAGCGCTTAACCACTGTGCCCCTAGGACTCCTCTGACCTATGTTGTTGCTGTTGTTGTTGTTATATGCTGTTGAGTTGGACCCAACTCATAGCGACCCCTCCTTGGGTTTCTGAGGCAGTATCACTATGGAAGTAGATTGCCCCATCTTTCTTCCGAGGAGTGGCTGGTGGGTTTGAACCACCAGCCTTCTGGTTAGCAGTCAAGTGCCTTAGCCACTATGCTACCAGAGCTCCCCCTCTGACCTATAGAACTATAAAATAATAAATGTGATTTATTTTAAACTGCTACACTGTGATAAACTGTTACAACAGCAATAGAAAACTAATACACTACCCAAAGAACCTATCGTTTGTCTATTTTTTAATTCAAGAGGGAAACTTCTGAACTTGATTACTAAGTGACAGAACTCATGTACAAAAGATTATGTTTATTTCTAGAGCCCATCTCTTCTCTCTCCACTCACCTTCTAATTTTCCCCTCCTCAGCAAAGAAAAATTTTCAGTGCATTAGAATAAGAGCCATGCAGGGAAAATGTTCCTAATTGCTCACGGACAAAGGTGAGCAAAAAAAAGAAATCAAACAACCAGTCCCTCAAACGAGACCCCAATGGGGTCTCTGAATCTTCAGCAAGAATAAAATCTTCCTTTGGACACACAATCTGGCCTGTCAATTCTTGCCCTCTCAGAGCTCTAGTTGATGCCGGGACATGTTTGGGCCTCGACGACACTCAGGACTGACACCAAATTGCTGCACCAGAAGATCTTACCAGTTTGGATGTTGGCTTTTCTTATGATTGGCCACAGCCCATGCCCAACCAACTGTTAGATGTTTTGTATATCTCTCCTATTATATCCAAGTTTATGATATATTATCTTTACTAATGTAAGGTTGCCTGTGGTGATTAAAAAAAAAAAAAGAAAAGAAATATTGGGTGAAAGTTTGTAGGAACAGGATATTCACAGAATCTCAAATTATTGCTTCACAGAGTGCATACTAATTACATGGAGAAGTTACTTTTCCAATGGGAAAATTTCATAAATAAGTCTTCACCAAATAACCAAAGATAGTACCATCAGTACAGGAAGGAACTGAAAGTTAGTGCTTCCTGAGATGATGCAGGTAAGAAGCACACAACATTGCCTATGCATAGTCTTACTGAAAGTGTTTATCCTAAATGTATAAGGAGAACACAACAGACAAATCTAGAGGCTGAGATGCTCTAAAAATGAGTGACATGACCACATCAGACATGTTAATTAACATGGAAGACAAACAAGGTGTAGGAAACCATTCTAGATTTAAACAACATTAAAGAGATAGGAAAAACTAAATGCAGTTTGTGATTTCCTGAATCAGGAAAAAGTAAGCCAATATAAAAGACGCTGGGGAAAATGGAATATTGATTGTATATTATACGTTATTGAATCACTGTTAATTTTGTGAGGAGTAAAAATGGCATTTTGGTTACTTAGAAATTATTTAAGGAGTCCTGGTGGCATAGTGATTAAAAAGCTTGGCTTCTAAACAAAAGAGTGGTGGTTCAAACCCACTGGTTGTTCTGCAGGAGAAAGATGTGGAAGTCTGTTTCTATAAAGGTATACATCATTGCAAACCACAGGGGGCCGTTCTCTGTGAGCCAGAATCAACTCCATGGCAGTGGGTTTTGAATACATGCTGAAATATTTTGAGATGAAGGTCATAATATTTGCATCTTACTTGCAAATAGTTCAGTAAAACACCACCAAAAAAAAAAAAAAAAAAGTGAATAGAGAGAAAAAATTGAAAGGTGATGGTTATGGACTCAATTGTGTCCCCACAAAATATGTGTCAACTTGACAAGGCCATGATTCTCATTATTATGTGATTATCCTCCATTTTGTGATCTGATGTAATTATACTACATGTTGTAAATGTATAATATTAATGAGGTAGGATTAGAGACAGTTCTAATGTGATCAGCCAATCAACTATAAGGAGATTAGGGTGGGATGAAACACCTTGATCCCATGTAAAGGGAGTTTCCTTGGAGTGTGGTCTGCATCACCTTTTATCTTACGTGGGATAAAAGAGATAGAAGCAAGCAGAGAGAAGAGAGGGCCTTAGTACTGCCAAGAAAGAAGACCCAGGAGTGGAGGGCGTCTTTTGGACCCAGCACCCCTGTGCTAAGAAACTCATAGACCCAGATCAGGAGAAGACTGATGACAGGGACATTCCCTCAGAGATGACAAGAGAGAAAACCTTCTCTTAGAGCTAGTATTCTGAATTTTGACTTCTAGCTTCCTAAACTGTGAGAGACTAAATTTCTGGTTGTTAAAGCCATCCACCTGCGGTATTTCTGTTACAGCATCACTAGGGAACTAAGACAGTGACAAATGTTTAAAGCTGGAAAATGTAGGTGAAGTATATGTGTAAGTGCTTATTGTAATATTCTTTTAATTCTTCTAGTGGTTTGAAATTCTTCAAAATAAAAATTTAACAGTGTGTATTTAAAAGGAACATGGTATCTGAGATGCTATCTTTGTGGGAGGGATGATGACAAACAAAAATACTCATATTTGTAGAAAGAAACCTTGGAGAGGTAAACAATTTAATAAAATGTTTATTAATAGAGATCAGAGAAGGTGAGAACAATGCATAACTTTTTATATTGTTTTCCTTAAGTATCTACTCAATAACATAACATTAAATTAAAAATGCTATAGAGCATAAAAGAAAGAACATGGGTTCTGTAGCCAGACTCCTCATGTTTAATCCCAGCTCTGTTATTAACTAGCTTACCACAGGTGTAGGCAAATTTCTGAACTCTGATTAATAATACCTACCTGCCAGAGTTGTTCTGAGCACTAAAGTACTTACAAAAAGGTCTAATATTTGCTGAAGGAAGTTTTTCAAAGGAAGAAAATCCCTGAACCAACAGGTAAAATAGAAAGAGTCTCTTTTTCATCTGAAATTTTTAAGAAAATTTAAGTTTGGTTCACTAAAGGAAAATTTTCTAACATTTGAGGAACCCCACCTTGGCATGAGCTCTTTCATCATGTGAGTTTCCTAGGATCATGGAATAATGGAGCTGGAAGAGTCCTAAATGTCAGTCAACCCACTCAAGGTTACATGGCAGAGACGAGCTGAGAACTCAGGGCATGTTGTCCTCTTCCTAGTGCATCACATTACTTATTATAGGCGTTACTCTGGCTGAGATTAAACTTTTTTATTCAATAAATATGTTTGAATGGCTACCTGGTAGAGGCTGGGATACAATGATGAACAAAGAAGTTTGTCCTTATAGGGCTTACTTTTTGGATGGGCAGAGAATAAACAAATAAATGCATGTACATAATCTAAACATACAATGAAACCTGTGAGAGCCAGAACTTGTCAGAACTTGACAGGCTGCCTTGTTTTTCTGGGCTTCACAAGTGTTCCATAGTTGATGGTGCTATCTCACTTTTGTCTCATGTTAGTGGAAAATATTTGAGTTGTCCTTGTCTGACAGATTTCTACCTTTCACAGGTTCTGACTTTTGTAGATTTTACTGTACAATAAAATTCCAGATAATGGTAAGTAAAAAAGGAACATAAAACTGAGAAGAGATTGAGAATGGTGAAGTTGTGAGAGGCCTGTTATTTAAGCAGGATCAAGGAGGCCTTTCTGAAGAGGTGACTTCTAAGCAAAATCCTGAATGAGAAAGGGAGGGACCTCCAACAAAGCACCATGAAAATGCTGGACAAAACGTGTACTACAGTCCCTTCAGTATTAAATTAATTGAACTCTTTAGAATGGAAGGCCTTCTTAAAACATAACAACATAATTTACTTGTTAGAAATGCTGCCATTAAGTAAATTACATACATTTTCAATTATAGCCATAACTTTGACTCCAGCTTTTTTTCCTAAATGAATAAAACCCTAGGAACTCTTTCATCTTCCAATATGGGAAATACTATGTATGCAATATGCAATAGGAAGAACTTGCAGAGAATTTTTTTCATGTCTAAGACATAAAAAATTACATCCTGGGGTAAAATAAATGAGCATGACAAGAGGCTGTCGATGGCACCCATAAATACTCTGTGTGGTTACCCTCCATAAGTTAGCCATGCTCCATAAAGAACAACTGATGAACAGAACTTCATCAGATTTAAAAACTTCTCATCTATGGCTCTGTAAAAGACTGAAAATACAAGCCACCAGCTATTTGGCTTGTATTTTGATAAAAGGACTTGATCCAGAATATACTAAGAAATCTCAAAACTCAGTAATAAGAAAATAAAAAACACAATTTAAAAAATGGTCAAAGGATTTGAACAGATGTTTCATCAAAGAAAATATATGGATGACAAAGAAACAAGGAAAAATGCTCAATATTATTAGTTTTTAGATGAATATAAATCACAGCCACAATGAGATACCACTCCCTACATATTAGAATGGCTAGACTTAAGAAGACTAGACATTTCAAGTATTGGCAAGGTTTTAGAAGAACTGGAATTCTCATATATTGTTGGTGGGAGTGCAAATTGATACAACTACTTTTGCTAAGTGACTGTTTCTTAAAGAGTTAAACATACACTTATTATATGATCTAGCCCTTCTATTCCTAGGTATATATTCCAGAGAAATGAAAAATATATCTATACAACCACTATAGTTATAATAGCTTTGTTTAGTAATAGCTTTTTTAGCTGAAAATAACCCAAATGTAACTGTAGGTAAACAAACATAGTAAATCCACACCCTGGAATACTACTCATCAATAACTTGGAGTGAACTATCCATACATACTAGAATAAAAATGAATCTGCAAACAGGTTAAGTGACCAAGCCAAAAAAAAAAAAAAAAAGTACATACATTATTCTAGAAAGTGAAAATTAATCTTACTTTTCGTCACTTTAATAGTGATAGAAGACAAATTTGGTGATGGGGTAGCAGTTGGGGGAAAATGGGTAGGGAGAAGGAGAGAAGGAAGGGGTTACAAAAGGGAAGGAGAAGATTATTGGGGGTAATAAATATGTTCATTATTTTGATTTGGGTGATGCTTTCATAGATGCATCCCTAGGTCAAAATTTATTAAACTGTACAGCTTAAATATGCACACTTGATTATATATCAATTCTACCTGAGTAAAGCTCTTAAAGATAGTTATCAAACAAACCAACAAAAAATCTCCACTATCCAAACTCAAAAACCCACTGTCGTGGAGTCGGATCCAACTCATAGCAACCCCTCCTTGGGTTTCCGAGGCAGTATCACTACAGAAGTAGATTGCCCAACCTTCCTTCTGAGGAGTGGCTGGTAGGTTTGAACCGCCAGCCTTTTGGTTAGCAGTCAAATGCCTTAGGCACTACGCCACCAGAGTTTCCCCAGTATGCAAATTAGAGTGTCAAAACAGATTTTAAAAATGCTTTAATTATTTCAGTTTGTATAAGGATAGTGCAGATGGCTTCTGGGCAAGGCAGAATATACCAACAGGTTCCATCACCTGTCTATCAGCTGTGTGACATTAGTCATGTTGCTTAACTACTTCAACATTCCTACCAGTGATGAAAAAATAACTGTCAGTTTGTTGTACTGTGGTGGCTTGCATATTGCTTTGAGCCTGGAGGCTATGCCACCAGTATTTCAAATAAGAGCAGGGTCACCCCTGGTGAACAGGTGTCAGTTGAGCTTCCAGACAAAGATAGACTTGGAAGAAGGAAGTGGCCATGCATTTCTCAAAAAATTACCCAATGAAAACTTAAGAATACCAGTGAAACACTGTCTGATATAGTACTGGAAAACTTTATAGCTCTGAAATACTGTCCAATACAATGCCAGGATATGAGCCCTTCGGGTCAGAAGGCACTGAAAATACAACTGGGGAAGAGCTGCCTCTTCAAAGTAGACTCTACTTTAATAACATGGATGGAGTAAATATTTTGGGACCTCTATTTTCTGATGAAGGAGCTCTGGTAGCATAGTGCCTAGGGCACTTGACTGCTAACCAGAAGGCTGGCAATTCAAACCCACCAGCCACTCCTTGGAAAGAAGGTTGGGCAATCTACCTCCGTAATGATACCACCTCAGAAACCCAAGGAGGGGTCGCTATGAGTCAGGTATGACTCCACAGCATATTACAACAACAACAACAATTTGCTGATGTGACATAACTCAAAATGGGAAGAAAAGCTACAAACATCCATTAATAATCAGAACATTGAATGTACAATACATGATTAGGAAAATTGGAAATTGTCAAAAATGAAATAGGACACATAAAGATTGATATCCTAGGCATTAGTCAGCTGAAATGGACTGGTTTTGGCCATTTTTAATCAGATAACCTCGGAAGGAAGGTTGGGCAATCCTACTTCCATAGTGATACTGCCTCGGAAACCCAAGGAGGGGTCGCTATGAGTCGGGGCCGACTTGATGGCACATAACAACAACAACAACAACAACTATATGGTCTACTATGCCAGGAATGCCAAATTTAAGAGAAATGACATCATTCATTGTCACAAAGAGTGTTTGAAGATCTATCCTGAAGTACAATGCTGTCAGTGATAATATCCATAAGCCTACAAGGAAGACTAGTTAACACAACTATTATTCAAATTTATGCACCAACCACCAAAGCCAAAGATGAGGAAATTGAAGATTTTTACCAACTTCTGCAGTCTGAAATTGACCGAACATGCAATCAAGATGTGTTAATTTTCACTGGTGATTGGAATGCAAAAGATGGAAACAAACAAGAATCACCAGTAGTTGAGAATATGGCTTTGGTGTTAGAAATGACACTGGAGATCACATGGTAGAATTTTAAAAGACCAACAAAATATTCATTGCAAATACCTTTTTTTCAACAACATAAATGGTGGCTTTACACATAGACTTCACTGGTATACTCAGGACTCAGATTGACTACATCTGTAGAAACAGGATATAGAGAAGCTCAATATCTTCTGCCAAAACACAGCCAGGAGCAACTGCTCATATGCAACTTCAACTTGAAGACAATTAAAACAATTTTTGGCTCCACAAGAGCCAAAATCTGACCTTCATTGTATCCCACCTGAATTTAGAGACCATCTAAAGAATAGATTTGATGCACTGAACACCAGTGACTGAAAATCAGGTGCATTGTGGGATGAGATAAAGCACATCATACATGAAGAAAGCAAAAGGTCATTTAAAAGACAGGAAAGGAAGAAAAGACCTGATGCATTGAACACCAGTGACTGAAAATCAGGTGAATTGTGGGATGAGATAAAGTACATCATACATGAAGAAAGCAAAAGGTCATTTAAAAGACAGGAAAGGAAGAAAAGACCAAAATGGATGTCAAAAAGAAACTCAGAAACTTGCTGATGAAATGAAAGTAGCTAAAGCAAATGAAAGATATGACAAGACAAAAGAGAAGCAGAAAATTTCAAAGAGCAGCTCCAGAAGACAAAATCAATTATTATAATAAAATGTCCAAAGACCTGGAGTCAGAAAGCCAAAAGGGAAGAAAATGCTCAGCATTTCTCAAGCTGAAAGAACTGAAGAAAAAATTCATGCCTCAAGTTGCAATATTGAAAGTTTCTATGGGCAAAATATTGAATGATGCAGGAAACATCAAAAGAAGAAGAAAGGAATACACAGTCATTGTACCAAAAAGAAATGGTCGATGTTCATCCATCTCAGAAGGTGGCATATGATCAAGAACCAATGTTACTGAAGGAAGAATTCATAGCTGCACTGTTCTGGTTATCTAGTACCACTCTGACAAGAATATACCACAAATGGTATGGCCTTCACAGTTTATTCTCTTATAGTTTGGAGGCTTTAAGTCCAAGTTCAAAGTGCCAGGCTCTAGGGGCTGAGTGAAAGCACTTCAACCCTGGGCTTTAGCTCTGTTTCCTGCTCCTGGCCCACTGGAGTTAGAGGCTTTTCTTCCCTCAGACAGCTTCTGGCTGCTGAGACTGACAAGCCCAAGGTTGACAAGGAAAAAGGCACAGTCTGATGTTACCAAACCCCATGGCAGGCCATTCATTCAAGTCCATTGAAAGTCCCAAGGTCGGCAGAGCATGTCAGAATACTGAACAATGACACAGCTACATGCAGGGTTCAAGCATGCCCTAAGCTAGAGACCATTCCCAAAGCTGTTGCTTATATATGGGAAGCAGACCACATCCCTAAGGCAGCAACTCAGCTGCTCCCAGTAGATTCCATGAATGAAGTTGATTACCAGTCTCATCATGGGGAATACTACATCCATCTGCCTGGCCACTCAACCAGGCCCAGCCAAGTGGATACACAAACTTAACCACCACATGCACTAAAGGAATTGGAAAAAAAACAAGTCTCCAGGAATTGACGGGATACCCATTGAGATGTTTCAACAAAAAATGCTATATTGGATGCACTTACTCATCAATGCCAAGAAATTTGGAAGACAGCTACTTGGCCAACTGACTGGAAAAATCCATATTTGTACCCATATGTAAGAAACATGATCCCACAGAATGTGGAAATTATTGAACAATATCATTAATATCACACGCAACTAAAATATTGCTGAAGATAACTCAATAACAGTTGCCACCATATATTGACAGAGAAATTCCAGAATTGCAAGCTGGATCCAGAAGAGGACATGGAATGAGGGATATCATTGCTGTTGTCAGATGGATCTTGCCTGAAAACAAGAATACAAAAAAGATGTTTACTTGTGTTTTATTGACTATGTAAAATGATTCAGTTGTGTGGATCACAACAAATTATGGATAGCACTGAGAAGAATGAGTATTCCAGAATATTTCATTGTGATCAAGAGGAACCTATACATAGACAAGGAGGCTGTCATTCAAACAGAACAAGAGGATACTGCATGGTTTAAAATCAGGAAGGGAGTGCATCAGAGTTGTATCCTTTCACCATACTTATTCAATGTATATGCTGAGCAAATAATTCAAGAACCTGGACTATATGAAAAAGAACATGGCATCAGGATTGGAGGAAGACTCATTCACAGTCTGCGATATGTAGGTGACACAACTTTGCTTGCTGAAAGTGTGGATGACTTGAAGCACTTACTGGTGAAGATTAAAGACAACAGTCTGCAGTATGGATTATACCTCAACATAAAGAAAATGAAAATCCTCATTACTGGACCAATAAGCAGCATCACAATAAATGGACAAAAGATTGAAGCAATCAAAGATTTCATAGTATTTCGTTCCACAATCAACATTAACAGAAGTAGCTGTCAGCTGTCAAGAAATCAGATGACATATTGCACTGGAAAAATCTAGTGCAAAAGACTTCTCTAAAGGGCCCAAGAGCAAAGGTGTCTCTCTGAAGACTAAGCTATGCTTAATTCAAGCCATGGTATTTTCATATGCATGTGAATGCTGGACAATGAGTAAAGTAGACCAAGGAAGTGTTGATGTTATTGGATTGTTATTTTGGCAACGAATATTGGAAGTACAATGGACTGCTGGAAGTTCAAACAAATGTATTCTGGAAGAAGTACAGCCGAAATGCTCCCTGGAAGTGAGAATGGCCAGACTTCCTCTCACCTACTTTGGTCAGGTTGTCAGAAGGGATTATCCCCTGGAGAAGGATATCATTCTTGGTAAAGTGGAGGGTCAGCAAATGGGGAAAGCGCTCAACAAGATAGATTGACACAGTGGCTGCAACGATGGGCTCAGGAAATGTGAGGCTGGGTCAGGGCCAGGCAGTGTTTCATTCTGTCATACATGAGGTCGCTGTGAGTGGGAGCCAACTGACAGAGCCAACTTGATGGTAACTAATGACAACAACAACATATTAATAAGAGAATAGATAAGATAACACCTGTTATGACTGTGCTTTCGTTATCAGAATCCCATTGTTACACAGGAGTGGCTCACCTCAAAGAGTGTCATAGAAACCACACAGCTCAGCAGTAGAACTGACCAGCCATGCTCACCTGGATGCTAAGTCCTTCATTCAGAGGAAATCATTTTTTACAGAAATGCATCTGTGGCCAGATCCTAAATAGATGGTGAAAGAATTGGCCCTGGGAACTTCAAGCTTCATTTGCTCAAGGAATCTTGCTTGGAGGGAATTCTGACTTTTTTTTTTCCTTAACTTTCTGAGTTGACTTCAAGATGTATCTCTGCTTCCACAGACTTTGTACTCATTCACCACATATCTTGATATAGGTGATCTGAAAAGGCTTTTTGATCTCAAGAAGACCACCTTTGCTCTCTACCTTGTGTTAATTGTCATGCTGACCTTTAACCCCCTCAGCAGATGGTTAATATAGTTCCACTACTGGCCATCTTCAGTGACTCACAGGCACACACAAACCCAGACATTTACCTTGCTTGAGGCCATTGACTTTGACCACATATTTGATGAACCTATTTTTGTATTTTACATAGTCAATACCAATGATATATACTTCACTGTACAATCCAGACAAGTTCTCAAAGTAAATCTGTGTGCCTCTGGGAGCCATCCTGCAAATGTATAGGATTGAATTATTTTAAAGTCAGCAAGGACGTGTAATTTGAACCTAGCAGTTACTCTGCAGGAGAAAGATGTGGCAGTCTGATTCCACAATTATAGCCTTGGAAACCCAATGGGGCAGTTCTACTCTGTGCTATAGGGTGCTATGAGTCAGAATGAATTTGACACAATGGGTTTTGGCTTTTTAAAGGAAATAAAACACCAGAAGAACAAACAAATCTGTGTTGGAGGATGCACTGCCAGAATGCTCCTTAGAAGCAAGAATTGTAAGACATTCTCTAGCTTATTTTGGACATGCCATAAGAAGGACAAGATCTTGTAGAAGGACATCATGCTTGATGAATTAGAGAGCAAAAAAGAAGACGGCTCTCAACAAGATGGATTGACAATACTGTAACAATGGCTATAACAATGGGCTCTAACATAGCAACAATTGTGAGGATGGTGCAGAAACAGGAAACATTTTGTTGTGTTATACATGGAGTTGATATGATTGAAAGATAACTCAACATCACCTACAACAGCAATGTTAAAAACAGACAAACAAGGAAACAAACAAGCAAAAAAGAGGACTGTGGGCTGAATTTGGCACCCTGGACATAGTTTGCTGATCTCTGATTTATTTGCATGTGATTTGACTCAGTAATTTAACATTAGTTGAATTCAACTTTAAAGAGTTCTTTTTCTAAATTAATTGGAACATAATGACCTTTCGTATGTCCTGGTTACTTATTTTAAGAAGTAAGGGGGTTAAACATCACACAGATCTTATTGAACTTATTCAGTGCAGTTACTGGAAATTTGGACTCCTTCCACTTTTTCTCTTTGAAATCTTTACTACTTCAATATTTTTGGTTTCTTTCCATAACCTATTTAACAGAAAACACATTTTCATCAGTGTCTCTGGTCTTTTCTGTACTTGGCATCCTTTGAACCTTAGAATGTGGAGTCAGAAAGAAACTTTGTAGTGCTGATTAATTTAAACAATTTTTGCAAGCCGCCAGAAACCAGCGTTCTTTTTTGTGAGTATTATTGGTGGATGTTGGCCTAAATTATTAGAATTCTTTTAACATATTAATGTTACTTAAATTAGTAAGTACTTCCTTGGAGAAATGTCTTTTTGGAATTTGAATTTTGGGGGGAGATGAACTTTCACAGAGCTAACATAGGAGCTCTGGTAGCACAGTGCCTAAGGCATTTGACTGCTAACCAAAAGACTGGTGGTTCAA
>NW_006921925.1:1482759-1494094 GCF_000298275.1 Orycteropus afer afer | reverse complement strand
AGAAGGGACCATTCCCTGGAGAAGGATGTCATGCTTGGTAGGGTGGAGGGTCGATGAAAGAGGGGGAGGCCTTCAATGAGATGGATTGACACGGTGGCTGTAATGATGGGCTTAAGTATATCAGGGATTGTGGGGCAGGTGCGGGATCAGGCAGTGTTTCGTTCTGCTGTACATGGGGTCGCTATGAGTCAGAAATGACTCGACAGCACTTAACAACAACAACAACATATATGTGATTCTATTGAGATAATTTTATGTCCATTCCTTTTCCGCATTTAATCTCAGCTGTGGTAGAAATGTCAAGGCCTTAGTCTGCCCAGGATTTTTCCTAACAACTTTGTCATCATTTTTCACCCTCTTTAAGTCTACAACCCCTGTTCCTCTTTTCTCATTCTCAATAGATGTTCTTCCCTCATTCTATACAAAGAATTGAGAGCAATGTTGCAATATAGTATGCAATGTTGGCACCTGTGCATCTCCAATTCAAAATTTGTTACCATCTCTGCTTATCTTTTCTTGCTTTGTTCTTATTTCTGAAGAAAACATCCTTTTTCTCCTTAAAAGTCCGTAGCATCTTCTTGATCCCATACACTTCTAACTTCAAGATACCCATTTCTATCAAGCAGATTCTGACCCATGGAAACTCCATGTTGTTACAGAGTAGAACTGCTACATAGGGTTCACCAGGCTGTTCTTCCATGCTGGGTGGTTTCAAACTGCCTACCTTAGGTTAGCAGTGAATTTTAAATCACTTGTGTCACTCACAGACCTTAGGATACTATTCTGTTAATGATCTATTTATTGCATTTTCCCTTTCTTCCCACTTTTCATTCTCTTTGGTTATATTATTTATTTCCTGTCATTAAAAAATAAATAACATAACTTTCAATGAAATACTGCTTCAAGCCACACTACTTCCTTGCCTTCCTTTCACTGCTTTATTTTTAAACCAAAAATCTGGTTTCACAGCCTCTGCCTCCTCCTCATCCACTCATTCAGAAGGCCACATATTTAAAGAAAAAAACAAAAAACACAGATCCACCACCTTCCAGCTGATTCTGACTCATAGAGACCCTGGAGGACAGAAGAGAATTGCCTCATAGGATTTCCAAGGCTGTCATGTTTATGGAAGCAGAGTGCCACACCTTTCTCCTGCAGAGCAGCTGGTGGGTTTAAACCACTGGCCTTTAAGTGAACAACCAAGCACTTAACCCCTGCTCCACTAGGGCTTCTATACATAATTGAAAAATAAATAAACAAATAAATCTACTGCCATTAAGTCAATTCTGACTCATAGTGACTGTTAGAGCTCCGTTGGCACTCAACCACCATGCCACACACCAGGGTACCGGACAGGAGATTTTATTTAAAGAGGCAAAAGGGCACCTGCGCCAAGGCAGAACAGAAGAAGAAGAAGAAGAGAAGAGGAAGAAGAAAAGAAGAGAGGAAGAAGAAAAGGAGTGAGCAGGGGAGAGGGTGGTCTTATATAGACCCAGGTTTAGAAGGTTGTACGTCAGAGCTGGGGGAAGGGGTCTTAACCTATCAGAAGCTGTGTTGCCTTTTAAAATTTGCGCCTTGCAGGAAGCTCAGTTTCCACTTTCTTTAACTGACTTATGACCTTGGGCAGGACAGCAGGGAATGAAGAACCCTGAAGAGACACGCAAGATGGCGTGGCATATCTCTAACAGTGACCCCCACTGCATTTCTGAGCAATAAATCTTTATGGCCCCATCTTCCTTCCACAGAATGCCTGGTGGGTTTGAACCACCAACCTTCTGATTAGCAGTCAAATGTCTTAGGCATTGCACCACAAGAGCTTCTTACATATAATTTAATAACTTATAAATCCAGTAGCTTTATTCTTTTTTTCATACAGACTATATGCATACATTTTTTTTTTCAATTTCTGCAAATTAAAAATATTGATATAATGTCTATTTTTAACCTGGAAATCTTTAATGAATCCTCGGTGACTGCTGAATTAAGCTCAATCTCTTTTGCTAGTATTCAAACACCTCCACCTATTTTCAGATATATATTATGCTCTCCATAACACCATGCCTGCACCTCATGCTCCAAATGATTTGACCAGTTTATTATTGTTTCCTGACACATTCACTGTTTTCCTGCCTTAGCATCTGTTAAGTGTTCTGGTGATGCTTCCTTAAAGAAGGACCACATCTATCAATTGTTAAAACTTCCATGATCTCTTCAATGGAATGCCATTTCTTAATTAAATGTTTTATTTTGAAGCATTTAAAAATACAACCTAAAATACAAGAAGATGATATCTTGATTTGCATCTTCCTAAGGACTAATGACATTGAACATCTTCTTGTGTGTTTGTTGGCCAATCAAATAACTTCTTTGGTGGAACAGCTGTATCAAGTCCTCTGTCCATTTTTGATTGTGTTGATTGTCTTTTTGTTATTAAGCTAGTATTTTATCTATTTTGGATATTAGACCCTTATCAAATATATAGTTTCCCAAAACATTTTTCAAGTATCTAAGTTGTCCTTTAATTTTTTTGATAAAGTCCTTTGACAAAAGTATTTTATTTTTAGAGGTCTCACTCATCTATTTCTTCTTTTGCTGCTCATTCTTTTGTTGTCATATCACTAAAAAACAAGTCCCAAAGTATCACCCCTGTGCTTTCTTTTAAGAATTTCATGGTTTTAGTTTTCACATTTAGGTTCTTGATCCATTTTGGGCTGCGTTTTGTGTATGGTATGAGGCTTGGATACTGATTCATTTTTCTGCATGTGGAAATCCAATTTTTCCAGCACCATCTGTAAAGAGACTCTTCCTTTCATCATTGAATGGGCTTAGAACACTTGTTGAAAATCAGTTGATCACAGATGTATGGATTTATTTCTAGACCCTATTCTAATGCATCCACTCCTCAGAAGGAAGATGGGGCAATCTACTTCCATAGGCATACTGCCTTGGAAACCCAAGGAGGGGTCACTATGAGTCGGGTCTGACTCAACGGCACGTAACAACAACAACAATTCTATTCCATTGGCCTATAAGTCTATTATTATACCAGTACCAGGCTATTTTAATTACTGTGGCTTTATAGTATGTTTTCAAATCAGGAAGTGTGAGTCCTCCTATTTCATTATTCTTCAAGATTGCTTAGGCTATTTAGGGTCCCTTGCCCTTTCATATAAATTTGGGTTGGCTTTTCCATTTCTGAAGAGAAGACTGCTAGGATTTTGATGGGGATTGCACTTAAATTGTAGACTGCTTTGGTTGGTATTGTCATCTTAACTATATTAAGCCTTCCAATCCATGAACATAGAATGCCTTTTCCTTATTCTGGTCTTCTTTGATTTCTTTTAGCAATGTTTTACAGTTTCCAG
The DNA here is from genome assembly GCF_000298275.1 of Orycteropus afer afer. Taxonomy (NCBI): domain Eukaryota; kingdom Metazoa; phylum Chordata; class Mammalia; order Tubulidentata; family Orycteropodidae; genus Orycteropus; species Orycteropus afer. The sequence continues at coordinate 1,490,729 of NW_006921925.1, read as the reverse complement.
GGTATAAATTTTTCACCTTCCTGGTTAAATTTATTTCTAGATACTTTATTCTTTTCATTGCTATTATAAATGGTTATGTTTCCTTAATTTCTTTTTCTATTTGCTCATTGCTGACATGCTGATCTTGTACCCTGTCACTTGGCTGAATTCATTGATGAGTTCTAATAGCTCTCTTGTGAATTCTCTAGGGTTTTCTCTACATAGATATTTTTATTAATCTTTACTGTAAAGTTAGGGAGCTCTGGTAGCATAGTGGCTAAGACACTTGCCTGCTAACCAGACGGCTGGCAGTCACCAGCCACTCCTCGGAAGGAAGGTTGGGCAATCCTACTTCCATAATGATACTGCCTCGGAAACCCAAGGAGGGGTCACTATGAGTCGGGTTTGACTTGATGGCACATAACAACAACAACAACAACAACTGTAAAGTTATATTTAACATCTTACACTTACAACAACCTAATTTAACTTGATACCCACAAGTAACATTCAAACAACTAGGGATTAGAACTGGGTCAAAACAGTACAGTCATGGCTGATGGACACAAGGGCAGCATATGCATTACATAGTAATCAAATTTCTTGCATGGTGGATTTTGACATGAGTAGGAAACAGGCAGTGGTTCCCCACTCAGAGATGATCTACTCAGGTCAAAATCCAACATTCAAGGAATTTCTGTTGGCCATGACTGAACCTTTTCAAACTGGTTTGAAGCCCTGCAAATAAGAAGTAATAAATAATAGTAACATATAAAATCTCCATTTCTATTTTGTTCTTTCTTGTTTTTGTCACTTTGTATATTAATATACATCCTGTGTGTGTTAGAATATAATATACTTATTTCATATTTCTGTTTATGAAGACTGTAGAACATGAAAACTAAATTTACCAGCCAAAATACCATAAACTGACCTTTTTTATCTGCCATGCCCTTCTATTTTATTTACTTTTCCTTGAGATCTATTTTATTATTTAGTTATTTATTATTGTTGTTGTTGTTCCTATGTAAAGCTTTGAACATCCATCTGAAGGACTCCCTTTGGCAATTCTTGCAATACTGGTCTGGTGGTAATGAATTCCCACAGCTTTTGTTTATTTGGCAATATCACCTTCATTTTTAAAGGATTGTTTTGCTGGACGAAGAATTCTTCATTACATTTCTTCTCTTTCAGCTCTTTATATTGCCTCCAAACCTCCAAGTTTTATTTTTCTTAATCATTTATTATCTAGTATACCCATCTCTCAGTCCCACCTGCACCCTGCTCTTAGCCACCTCATCATCACCACTGAAATTTAGGAAAGGAATTTGAGATACTTTTAAACCATTTTTTTATAACTATAACTAAACTGAAGTTTTAAAAAAACAAAAAAGCTGGTGACTCCTTTTCCTTCCCCAAAAAAATCCTTCTATTATTTTCAAAATAACACTTATTAATCAAGGTGCCAATTTAAATCTTTTATTGGGGGTTGACTTTTGGTTGCCCAAATGAGTCATTTATCTTAATACTGGGTAAGTAGGTCTATTAATTAAAAAGGTAGGAGAATAAAAGGGGGACAAGAAAGTAACAATTGGTGAAAGTCTTTTACATTTTGAAATTTTTTTTTTTAAGAGGCAACCTGAAAAAGTATCAAACTAATGACTCAGTAGCAAAAGTCCAGGAGAATTAATGTGATGAAAGAAAGGAAAAAACATGGAGCTAACTACCTTTGCCTTATAGCAGTGGAGACCATAAAAGAGTTTGTTGTGACTTATACTGAAGAAGAACTGCTACACATAAATATGCTGAAGAAAATTTTTAGACAATATAAATTGTGATCTTCCATAGTAAAAAAAATAATAATATAAATTTTATTTTTCTTCCAAGATAACTCTTGAAAGTAAAAGGGCATTTTAATTAAAAATATCTTCAACTGTTCATGACACATCCATAATAGATAAAAGTTAAGTGATTCAGGAGATTTTGACATTTAATAAAATGTTATCAACAGATTATAACCCAAAATAAGAAGAAATCAATATTTAATCTTATAAGGACCTCTTACATGTTCTATAGGGCTTTTCTCTTGTAACTTTCAGAACTCTTTTCTTGTCTTTGATTTTCAAGAGTTTGATTACAATGCATCTTGGGGCAGATCTTACTGAGTTTATTCCACTTGGAGTTTGCGAAGCTTCTTGGATTTGCAGGTTTAATTCCCTACTTAGGTCTGGAAATTTTTTTCTCATTATTTGTTCAAATATTTTTTGTTCCTTTATGTCTCTCCTCTTCTCAAATTCTCATGATGTTTATGTAAGTTGTTCACTTTATGTTTCTATTTGGCTTTGTACATTTTTCTTTATTCTTTTCTCCTGTTACTCTTGGATCTTGATAAATTCAGTTAGCTTGTTTTCTAGTTCATATATCTTTTCTTCTGCCTGCTCAAATCTATTATTGAATCTTTACCTGCATTTTCCAATTCAGTTACTATATTCCTCAGTATCAGTATCTGACTCTATATATTTATGTTAATTTTTTTCTCCTTATTGAGGTTCTCATGTTGTTTCTGGTTTCATTTAATTCCTTGCCTGTGTGTTCTTTAAATTCCTTGAGTATTGTTAATGTTGTTTTTCAACAGTTCTCTATTTTGTATATCATTTGGGCATTGATAGGACTAATTTCTATTTCTTCAAATTTTTCATTTTATTGGGGCACATTTTGCTGCTTCTTTGCATGCCTTATAATTTTTTGTTGACCCTGGGGCATTATACTGTGCTAACTCAGGTACTCAGAATCATCTCTGTCCCCAGAGATTGTTTCTTTTTATTTTCTTTTTCTCCCCACCCCCCCATCACCTTCTTCCTCCTATATTCTAGTAGACAATGCTCTGATTCTTTCATTTTATCTCAGAGTTAAGCACAACTCTCCATGGGGCAATCCTTCTCTGCAGAAATTCAGCTCCCTGTGGTAAGCTTATCTTAGAGGTTCTTTGGTAACTTTTGCCATTAACTGGTCCCTTTTGTTACGTTAATCCAGTGCCAGATTAAATTGTTGTTGTTGTTTCTCTCAGCCCTGCCTAAAAGAGGGTACAGACTGGCTACTCTCTGTGCATCCTATGCCTCCCTACTTCCTCTGGGTGACCCCAGCAGGTAGGAAGACTTTAGCCCCACAGACTATCAGCTAAAGCCAAGTTCTTCACCACCCTCCTGTACTGAAGTAGTATGGTTCACTGTCTGCCATTTGCAGTTCATGGTTAACAGCCAGCCTCATGGCTATGGAGACTAAGCAGGATAAAGCAGTAGAAACAAGGGAGCAGGATACAGACCCAGAACATATCCTTGAGGAAGAAGCAGAATTGGAACTCCCTGATAAGGAATTCAGAAGAATTACACCTAGGTACCTTCAAAAGATTGAGAGATCAAGGAAAACACTGAGAAAATTAAGGAAAACACAGACTAAATCCTAGAACAATTTTGCAAGAAAATACTAGAACAAAATGACAAAATAAATGAAAATTTAGAAATGATACAAAATCTACAGATAGAAATCCAGAAGATTAATATTAAATTTTCAGAAATAGATAACACATTGAAGCAGCAAAGGTGTAGAATCAAATCAATGGAAGACAGAATTAATGAGTTTGAAAACAATACATGAATATTTCTTTGGAAAGGGATCAATCAGAAAAAAATGATCAAAACAAAATGATAAAAGACTGAGGCTCATGTGGGATACCATCAAAGGGAATAACATACATGTAATCAGAAATCCAGTTCAAGAAGAGAAAAAGAAAACCACTGAGAAAATTGTCCAAGATTTGTTGGAAGAGAACATCCCTGATATGATGAAAGATGAGAATATATCCACTCAGGAAGTCCAACGAACCCCCAAAAGGATAGACCCCAAAAGAAAATCACCAAGACATATCATCATCAAACTCATCAAACCAAGGACAAAGAAAGAATCCTGAAAGCAGCATGGGAAAAACAAAAAGTTACTTACAAAAGACAACCAGTAATAATAAGCTCTGATTTCTCAGCAGAAACCATGCAAGCAAAAGGGTAATGGGATGATATATATAAAATCCTGAAAGAGAAAAATTTTCAATCAAGAATTATACACCCAGCAAAATTGTCCCTCAAACATGATGGTGAAATTAGGAGATTTACAGAGAGATAGAAATTAAGGGAATTTCTTAAAACCAGACTAACCTTACAACATATTTACAGAACTAAATGGTGAGGAAGTCAAGAGACTTACAAGATAGAATGGACTGTTCTAAACTCAGGGAGAAAATTATAAATCACAGGGTAACCTCAAAAAAATGAAAAACGTTCACATCACAATAAAAAAGAAGACAAACACAAGTATTTAGCAAGTACTGAAACAATAGCAACAAAGGAAATGATAACATGATTCATAAACATAATGCGCTCAGCACAGAAAATTATGTAGAACAAAGACTATGAAAAAACACATAACAAAATGGAAGTAACCAATTGACACTCATCGATAATTACACTTAATGGCAATGGATTAAATGCAACACTCAAGAGACAGAGACTTGCAGAATGGATAAGAAAACATAGCCCATCAATGTTGTCTACAAGAGACAAACCTGAGAGACAAAGACAATAATAGACTAAAAATCAAATGTTGAAACAAGATATAGCAAGCAAATGGCAATCAGAAAAAGCAGGAGTGACAATTTTAATTTCTGATAAAAATTGACTTTAAGACAAAAATCACCATATGAGATAAGGGAGGACATTATATAATGACTAAAGGATCAATTGAACAAGAAGATATAACTATAATATATATGGACTCAGTGAAAGAGCCCCAAAATGCATAAATCAGACTTAACAGTATTGAAAAGGCAAATAGATGACTCCACAGTCATAGTATGAGGCATTAATACACCACTTTCAATGAAAGATAGAACAACTGGAAAGAAATTCAACAAAGACGCAGATGACCTAAATGATACAATCCACCAACTTGACCTTATAGATATCTACAGAGCACTTCACCCAACAACAGTACACTATACATCCTTTTCCAGTGCACATGGAACATTCTCTGTGATAGACCATATGTTAGGCCATAAAGCAAGTCTTAATAAATTTAAAAGCATTAAAATACTGCAAAGCATCTTCTCAGATCACAATGCTATAAAATTAGAAATCAACAATAGGAGATCAATGGAGAAAGAGCACACATGGAATCTGAACAACACCCTCCTTATGAATGACTGGATAATATGGGAAATAAAAAATGAAATCAAACAAGAATGAAAAAACAACATACCAAAATCTTTGGCACATTGCAAAAGCAATGATCAAAGGCAAAATTATGGCAATAAATGCACCCATCAAAAAAGAAGAAAGAGCCAAAATCAACACCTTAACCAACATCTCCAACAATTAGGGGGAAAAAAAAAACAGCAAGAAAAGCCTACAGTCAACCAAAGATAGAAAATAATAAAAATTTGAGCAGAAATCAATAAAAAAGAAAATAGAAAAAAATCAACAAGACTAGAACTTGGTTTTTTTTTAATGATTAATAAAATTGAAAAACCACCAGCAAATTTAACAAATGAAAAAGAGAGAATACAAATAGCATGAATAAGAAATGAATTGGGCGACATCACAACAGAACCAACTGAAATAAAAAGGATAATATCAGGATACTAGGAAGAACTGTACTCCAACAAATATGAAAATCTAGAAGAGATAGATGGATGGATTTCCAGAAACCCACTACTAACCTAAACTAATACAGACTGAAGTGGAAAAGTTGAACAGACCCGTTCTGATTACCTAGTGCCACTCCGGCAAGAAATGTACTACAAATGGGATGGCCATAACAAACAGGAGTTTATGCTTACAATTTAGAGGTTTTAAGTCCAAGTTCAAATTGCCAGGTTCTTGGGGCTGGGTGAAAGCCCCTCAACCTTGGGGTCCAGTTCTGCCTTCTCTTCCTGGCCCATTGGAGCTATAGGCATTTCTTCACTCTGACAGCTGTTGGCTTCTGAGGCTGAGAAGCCCCAAGGTTGACAAATAAAAAGGCACAGTCCTGATGTTACCAATCCACAAGGCAGGCCATTAACTTAAGTCCATTTTAAGTCCCAACATTGGCAAAGCATAGCAGGCTGCTGAGCAACAACATGGCTACATGGAGGCTCCAAGGGTGCCAAAGGCAAGAGACCATTCTCAACGCTTCTCCTAATATACAGGAAGTAGACCACATACCCAAAGGCAGCTACCCAGCTGCTCTTGGTAGATCCCACCATGGAGCTGATTGTGAGTCTCCTCATGGGGATTAACTACCACCAGCTGCCCAGCCACTCAACCAGGCCCAGCCAAGTTGACACAGAAACCAAATTACCACAATTCCACCCCTTGTCAACTTGACATCCGTACAGGTCTTCATTGGGTGGCATCTGTACAGATCTCCTCACTGGGTGGCTCCAGTCCCCTAGTTCCTCTAAGTGGCAACCTCACCCCCTTGGCCTGGCAGGCCCCATTCCTCTCTCTCTTGGGCATGGCAGCCCTGCCCCCTCACTCTTGGGCAGCGGCTATGGCTCCATCCCACTGTCTCACATGAACGAGCTGCCCCACACTCCAGAACCAAGTTGGTGAAGGCCTGGTTCTAGGGGTCTGTGATCGTTCCACCCCCAAAGGCCATGATCCTACCCTTTCAGGCTGAGGCAGCTCTGCTTCCATTTCCTTGGTCTCTCTGCTTCTGCCAATTAATGCCCAAGGGCAACCCACTCTACCAGGAATCTTCTTGCCCCAAAGGACATTTAGCTTTCTTGCTCCTTGGGCCAGCCAAACTGCTACTCCATTTCAAGCCAGTCTCTTCTAACAATTAATGCCCGAGGCAACCCACTGCACCAGGAAGCCATCTACCCAATGGCACCAGGCTCTCTTCTCCGTGGGCTGGTAAGGCTGTCACTGTCTCATGCCAGTTCTCTTTGCTCTGATCCTGCCATCTCTCATGCCAGTCTCTGGGCTCTGCTCCTGCCATCTCTCATGCTGGTCTCTTGCCATCTGTCCTGCAGTCTGTCATGCCATATGCCAATGTCTCTCTGCCAGGGTCTCAGGTCAAGGATGCACTCCACTCCTGTTTCCACCTTTTAGGTATCAGTCAGAGCAGCACCCCACTCTCGGTATCAAATTCTGTCCTGGTTACCTAGTGCCACTCTGACAAGAAGAAATGTACTACAAATGGGATGGCCGTAACAAACAGGAGTTTATTCTTACAATTTGGAGGTTTTAAGTCCAAGTTCAAAGTGCCAGGCTCTAGGGGCTGGGTGAAAGCCCCTCAACCTTGGGGTCCAGCTCTGCCTCCTCCTCCTGGCCCACTGGAGTTAGAGGCATTTCTTCACTCAGACAGCTGTTGGCTGCTGAGGCTGAGAAGCCCCAAGGTTGACAAGTAAAAAGGCATAGTCCCAATGTTACAAATCCACATGGCAGGCCATTAACTTAAGTCCATTGTAAGTCCCATGGTTGGCAGAGCATAGCAGGCTGCTGAGCAACAACACAGCTACATGGAGACTCCAAGCATGCCAAAGGCTAGAGACCATTCTCATAGCTTCTCCTTATATACAAGAAGCAGACCACATACCCAAAGGCAGCTACCCAGCTGCTCGTGGTAGATCCCACCATGGAGCTGATTGTGAGTCTCCTTATGGGGATTAACTACTACCAGCTGCCCAGCCACTCAACCAGGCCCAGCCAAGTTGGCACACATACCAAACTACCACAAGACCCATATCAAATGAAGAAATTGAACAGCTCATAAAAATAATTACCAACAAAAAATGTCCTAGCCCAGACAGTTTCACCAGAGAATTCTAGCAAACTTTCCAAGAAGAACTGACACCAATCATACTCAAAATATTCCAGAACATAGAAAAGGATGGAATCCTCCCTAACTCATTTTATGAAGCAAGCATAACCTTGATACCAAAACCAGGCAAAGACATC
>NW_006921925.1:1474326-1480331 GCF_000298275.1 Orycteropus afer afer | reverse complement strand
ATATGCACACCCATGTTCATCACAGCACTATTTGCAATAGCAAAAAGATGGAAACAACCTAGGTGCACATCAACAGAAGAATGGATAACCAAATTATGGTACATACACACAATGGAATACTATGCAACCCTAAAGAATAATGTGGAATTGGCAAAACACTGCATAACATGGATGAATGTGGAGGACATTACACTGAGTGAAATAAGTCAATCATAGAAGGAGAAATACTGTGTTAGTCCATTATTGTAACATTTCAAGGAAAGGTTTATATATGGAATGAAAATTTCTTTCCAGTTACCAGAGGTGGGAAGTCAGGGGAGGGGACACTATTAGATAGGGAAATAAGTATTGATTTGGGTGAAGAGAAGTGCAATGCACCAAATGTGAGTGATCAACATGGTGGCATTGAGGAAGAGGAAGACATAGTGAGGTCCCTGGGAGGGACAGACAACAAAGATGAACCCTTTTGCACATACAGTCGTGCATTGTCAGTGATGGCAAACATTGATCTACAGGTGGATAGATGGGTGGACAAGCTGAATGATTAGTTATGTCTATGCAGGGGAGATTGTGTCCATAACCACATATAGGGTTGGCAGACAATGTTTCTACAAGTGTATTTGTATGTTCTGTAAGAATTCTCAGGTATATAGTAAAGCTGACAAAGGACAAGGTTGTAGTCACTTCTTGGCTTCAGCCAGCTATCCAGAGGGACTGAGTAGTTGGATCTGTGGGCTTGGGACCATAGTCCCAAGGGACATCAAGCTCAACTGGCATAACAGACTACACAAAACACTGTTCCACATCCTACTTTGGTGAGTTGCGACTGGGATCTTAAAAGCTTGTAAGCGGACATCTAGATGCAACGATGGGTCTCTCCTGATCCAGAACAAAGAATGAAGAAAACCAAAGATTCATGGAATTAGTCCAAGTGACTGGTACACCATGTGATCCTCAGCCTCTATGAGTATGAGACCAGAAGAACTAAATGGTGCCCAGCTACCACTGTCAACCACTTGAAGGGGGATCTATGTAGGAGATTCTGGATAGAGTGTGAGAACAATGTGGAACAAAACTCAAACTCATTCAAAAAAAAAAAAAAGTGACCAGGTTTGCTGGTCTGATAGAGCCTGGTGGAACCACTGAAACTATGGCCCATAGCTTCCCTTCAGGTCTGGAATAGAACCCACTCTTGTGGCTTCCAGCCAAACAAAAGACAGGCATATGAGCTGAACATTTACATTAGGTAGATACACTCCTTGGAGAGATCAATCATGGCAGAATAGAAGGGCTGTGTATGTACAGGGAGACAGCTCAGGGGACAGGAATGCATAGAAGGGAAAGACACAGGGAAGATGTAACTATGGGGAGGAAGCAGGAGGGGAGCTGTTGCATTGTGGGAAATTCCAGTCAATATCATGAGACAAAATGTACGTGAGTTGCTGTATAGAAAATGGATTTGCTCTATAAACTTTTACTCAAATCACAATAAAAATTAACAACAAAAAAAGTTGCTGCTAACTTCTGATGCAAATGAGCTCACCCTCCAACTCTCAGAGTTTGTCATAGCCAAACGTCATATATAAGACAGAGTTGATGTAGACTTATGTGATAATTGGAGCTGCATGTCAACTTGGCTGGACCACAATTCTGTGTGGTTTGAGCTGTTGTAGTGTGGTTGTTTCCATGATGGGATCAGATGACTATGTTCTAAGTGGCCAATCTGTTGAAAGGGAGTTTCCCTAGGGGTGTGGGCTGCTTCCAGTATATCCAAGGACATTCTGGGAAGAGAAACATTCTTCTGTGGATCAGGATTCTGTTGTGCTGCCTACAACTGTTCGTGAGTGAACAGTCCACCATTCGGCATGGAGATCTTGGATTCGTCATTCATTGGAGTCAACAGCCTGTATACTGCTTGCCAGCCCTGAGCTCCTCAGCCCCTGTGGTTGCAAGAGCCAGGAAAAGCCTTCAGCTTGACGTTTGATTGAGGAACTTTGGACTTGCCAGATTCTATAAGTGTGTGAGCCATTTTCCTAAGATAAATTTCTCTAAACATAGACATGTATATAAGCTTTACTGGTTTTTGTTTCTCTAGAGAACCCAGTCTAACACAAGTTACTTTATCAAACCAGTTGCCATTGAGTAGATTCTGACTCACTGCAGCCCCATGTGTGTCAGAGTGGAATTGTGCTCCATAAAGTTTTCAATGGCTGCCTTTTTGCAAGTAGATTCCAAGGCCTTTCTTCTGAGGCACTTCTGTGTGGACTCGTCCCTCTAACATTTAGATTTGCAGCAGAACATGTTAACTATTTCCACGGTTACCATAAACCCACTAATGCACTGTCATTGAGTTGATTCTGACTTCTAGAAAATAGGACATCTGTAGGGGCACATGGGTGTCTGCAGAGAAAAGCTGAAGGTATCATCAGATTTCTGTTGTTGTTGTTGTTATGTGCCATCGAGTCGGCCCCGACTCATAGTGACCCTTCCTTGGGTTTCCAAGGCAGTATCACTACGGAAGTAGGATTGCCCAACCTTCCCTCCGAGGAGTGGCTGGTGGGTTTGAACCACCAGCCTTCTGGTTAGCAGTCAAGTGCTTTAGCCACTATGCTACCAGAACTCCTATAGACATTACAATGGACATGTGTCTGTCTGCACCACGGGAACTGCTGGCAATGGGAGTAAGTTAGGGCATTATTGGGGAGGGAAAAAAGGAAACATCAGCTTTAAATATCTGTGAGACCCAGAAAGCACAAGACCAGCTTACAACAAAGACATGCATGAAAAAGAACTTTCCTGCTCCCTTTTTCTGTCCTTTTTTCTGACTTCTCCTCCTTCCCAAACTTAGAAGTGCTATAAGGGCAGTGTTAAAGTATGGAAGGAGGTGAGCAAGAAGGAGGAGCAGACAACACTGACTCCTCTCCACAGCAGCTGAGTTCCCACTAAATCCAGCTACAGTTGAAGAAGAAAGGTTTTACCTTAAGTGAAGTTTGAAGTTTTGATATAGGACTTAACATTCTAACTTCTGAGTTGAGATTGTGTTTGACCTCAGATAATAGGATGTTTTTTATTTTTTATTTTTTTAAATTGTGGTTTGGGTGAAGATTTACAGAGCAAATTCACTTTCCATATACCAGTTCACATATACTTTGTCTCATGATATTGACTACAATTTATCCCATTGTAACAGTTCCCTTCCCAATTCCTCCCAATAGTGACCTCTTCCCTGTGTCCATCGTTCCATGCACTTCTGTCCCCTGAACTGTCTCCCTTTGCATAAACAGCCCTTCTTTCTCCCATGATTGTTCTCTCCAAGGAGTGTATATATCTCAGGTAAATGTTCAACTCATGTGCCTGTATTTTGTTTGGCTGTAAGCCACAGGTATGGGTTCAATTACAGACCTGAATGGCAGCTAGGGGCCACAGTCTCAGTGGTTCTACCAGGCTCTATCAGACCAGAAACTCTGGTCCCCTACCCCCCTTTTTTTTCCCAAATGATTTTGAGTTTTGTTCCACTTTGTTCTTCTCTCTATCCAGCATCTCCTACATAGATCCCCCTCTGAGTGGCTGACAGTGGTAGCAGGCACCATCTAGTTCTTCTGGTCTCATAGTCATATAGGCTGAGGATTAGATGGTGTACCAGTCGCTGGGACTAATTATCTCCATGACTATTTGTTTTTCTTCATTCTTTGCTCTGGACGAGGAGAGACTCATCATTGCATCTAGATGGCTGTTTGAAATCTGTTAAGATCTCAGTCGCAACTCACCAAATTAGGAGGTAGAAAAATGTTTTGTGTAATATGTTATGCCAATTGAGCTTGATGTCCCCTGCGGATATGGTCTTGAGCCTACAAGTTCAACTATTCAGTCCCTCTGGGTAACTGTCTGTGGCCAAGAAGTGACTACAACCTTGTCTCTTGTCAGCTCTACTGCACACTTGGGAATTCTTACAGAACATACAAATGCACTTGTAGGAACATTGTCTGCCAACCCTATACACGGTCTTGGATATACTCCCTGCTGGATGGACATACCTAATAGTTCAGCCTGTTCATCCATCTTTCCACCCATATTCCCACGTTTCCCTTCTCTGACAACATAGTACTGTATGAGCAAAAGGGTTCATCTTTGTTGTCTGTACCTCCCATGAACCTCTCTGTCTTCCTCTTCCTCAATGCCACCATATTGTTCACTCCCATTTGGTACATTGCCCTTCTCTTCACCCAAATCAATACTTATTTCTACCTATCTAACAGTGTTCCCTACCCTACCCTACCAGTGTTACCCACCCCTGGTAACCAACAAAGAAAATTTCCTTCCATATATAAACCTTTCCTTGACTTTTACAATAATGGACTAATGCAATATATGTCCTGTGATTGACTTATTTCACTCAGCATAAAGTCCTCCAAGTTCATCCACATCATGCAGTGTTTTTCAGATTCTATTTTATTCTTTAGTGTTGCATAGTATTCCATTGTGTGTATATACTATAGTTTGGTTATCCATTCCTGAGTTGATGGACACTTAGGTTGTTTCCATCTTTTCACTATTGTAAATAGTGCTGTGATGAACATGGGTGTGCACATATCTGTTCTTGTCATGGCTCTCTTTCTTTAGGATATATACCTAGTAATGGAATGGCTTGGCCAAATGATATTTCTAATTCCAACTTTTTAAGGAATTGCCATACTGCTTTCCACAGTGGTTGTACCATTTTACAGTCCCACCAGCAGTGTATGAGAGTCCCAATCTCTCCACATCCTTGCCAACATTTGTTACTTTCTATCTTGGTGAGCTTTGCTACTAGTGCTGGGCAAGATGGTATCTCATTGTTGTTTTGATTTTCATCTCTCTAATAGCTAATGATCATGAGCATTTCTTCATATGTTTGTTGGCTGCCTGCACTTACTCTTTGGTGAAGTGTCTATTCATGTCTTCTGCCCATTTTTTGGTTGGATTACTTGTTTTTTTGTTATTGAGGTGCTGGAGTTTTCTGTAAATTTGAAAAATAAGTCCCTCATCAGATATGTCATTGCCAAATATTTTTTCCCAATCTGTAAGTTCTCCTTTGACTCTTTTAGAAAAGCCTTTGTAAGTACATAAAAATTTAATGTTTAGATGGCTCCATTCATCTAGTTTCTTTTCTGCTGCTTGTGCATTTTGGGTTATGCTTGATAGTGTACTTATGCCATATATTGTTGTTGTTGTTGTTTGCCATCGAGTCGGCCCCGACTCATAGCGACCCCTCCTTGGGTTTCCGAGGTAGTATCACTACGGAAGTAGGATTGCCCAACCTTCCTTCTGAGGAGTGGCTGGTGAGTTTGAACCACCAGCCTTTCTGGTGAGCATATTAGGGCCCCTAAATTTGCTCCCAGTTTTTCCTTGAGGAACTCTATAGTTTTAGGTTTCACATTTAAGTCTTTGATCCATCTGGAGTTCATTTTTGTGTAGATGTGAGGTTTAGATCTTGTTTCATTTTTCTGCAAATGGATATCCAGTTTTGTCAGCACTGTTTATTAAATAGACATTCTCTTCCCCATTTAATGGATTTTGCCCCTTTGTCAACAATCAGCTGACCATAGGCTGATGTCTGTTTCTAGGTTCTCAATTCTATTCCATTGTTCTATGTGTCTGTCATTGATTGTACCGATACCAGGGAGTTTTGACTATTGTGGCTGTATGGTAGGTTTTGAGATCTGGTAGTGTGAGACTTCATACTTTATTCTTCTTCTTCAGTAGTACTTTGCTTATCCAAGGTTTCTTTCCTTTCCATATAAAGTTAATGATTGGTTTTTCCATATCCTTAAAAATTGGTGATGGAATCTGGATTGGGATTGCATTGGATGTATAGACTGCTGTGGCTTGAACTGACATTTTCACAATGATCAATCTTCCTATCCACAAGTATGATATATTCTTACATTTATGTAGATCTCTTATGGTTTCTTGAAGTAGTTTTTTATAGTTTTCTTTGTACAGGTCTTTTGTGTCCCAGGTAAAAT
>NW_006921925.1:1472740-1474226 GCF_000298275.1 Orycteropus afer afer | reverse complement strand
TTTTTTTAGCCATCACACAAAAGCTTTAATATCACAGGTAAAGGGGATGCTTATCCTCTCACAGTCATGGCTTCCATCCTGACTCCCAGATCTAATATATATATATATAATTTAAACTCAAATAAGTAAGGAAAAATACACAACTTGATGTGGAAAACATCCAAGAAGGATGAGATGCTCAGTGATGGCAGATAAATGAAACTTTCCACTATACAAACAAGATTCCATCAACATTTTTTAAGGATATGGAAAAACCAGTCACTAACTTTATATGGAAAGGAAAGAAATCCTGGATAAGCAAAGCACTACTGAAGAAGAATGACAAAGTAAGAGGTCTCACCCTGCCGGATCTCAAAACCTACTATACAGCCACAGTAGTCAAAACTGCCTGGTATTTGTACAACGACAGACACATGGACCATTGGAATAGAATTGAGAACCCAGAAATGGATCTATAGTCCTATGGTCAGCTGATCTTTGAAAAAGGGCCGAAATCCATTAAATGGGGAAGAGAATGTCTGGTTAATAAATGGTGTTGGCAAAACTGGATATCCATTTGCAGAAAAATGAAACAAGATCTGCACCTCACACCATACACAGAAATGAACTCCAAATAGATCAAAGGCTTAAATGTGAAACATGAAACTATGAAGTTCCTCAAGGAAAAACTAGGGATAAATTTAGGTGCCCTAACACTTGACTGCTATCCAGAGGGCTGGCGGTTCAAACCCACCAGCCACTCCTCAGAAGGAAGATGGGGCAATCTACATCTGTAATGATACTGACTCAGAAAACCAAGAAGGGGTCACTATGAGTCGGCTCCAACTCGATGGCACATAACAACAACAACTATAATATATGGCATAAATAGACTAGCAAACATAACCCAAAATGCACAAACAGCAAAAAAGAAACTAGAAGAATGGGACTGTCTAAAAATTAAATTTTTATGTGCTTCCAAAGACTTCCCCAAAAGAATCAAAAGAGAACCTACAGATTGGGAAAAAATATTCAGCAATGACATATCTGACAAGAGACTTACCTCTAGAATTCATACTAAACTCTAACACCTCAATAACAAAAAGACAAAAAATCTGATTAAAAATTGTGCAGAAGACATGAATGAATAGACACTTCACCAAAGAGGATGTTCAGGCAGCCAAAAAACATATGATGAAATGATCATGATTATTATCCATTAGAGAGATGAAAACAATAATCCAAACAATAATGAGATACATCTTGCCCCAGCACTAGTAGCAGAGTTCAACAAGACAGAAAATAACAAATGCTGACAAGGATGTGGAGAGATTGGGACTCTCATACATTGCTGGTGGGACTGTAAAATGATACAACCCCTGTGGAGAGCAGTATGGCAATTCCTTAAAAAGTTGAAATTAGAAATAACATTTATAACATTTGACCAAGCCATTCCATTACTCTCTCTCTCTCTCTCTCTCTCTCTCTCTCTCTCTCTATATATATA
>NW_006921925.1:1469666-1470969 GCF_000298275.1 Orycteropus afer afer | reverse complement strand
ATGTTGAGGAATGTCCCTTCTATTCCTATTTTGCTGAGAGTTTTGATCAGGAATCAGTGTTGGATTTTATCAAATGCCTTTTCTGCATCAACTGATATGATCATGTGGTTCTTTTCCTTTGTTTTCTTTATGTGGTGGAGGATGTTGATAGTTTTTCTGTTGAACCACCCTTGCATACCTGATATGAACCCCACTTGGTCATAATGAATTATTTTCTTGATATGTTTTTGGAGTCTATCGGCGAGGATTTTGTTGAAGATTTTTGCATCTATATTCATGAAGGATTTGGGCCTGTAGTTTTCCTTTTGAGTGATGTCTTTGCCTGGTTTTGGTATCATGGCTATGCTTGCTTCATAAAATGAATTAGGGAGGATTCCATCCTTTTCTAGGTTTTGGAGTAGTTTGAGTAGGATTGGTGTCAGTTCTCTGAAGGCTTGCTAGAATTCTCTGGTGAAACTGTGTGGGCCAGAACTTTTATTTGTTGGTAATTTTTTGATGACCTGTTCAATTTCTTCTTTTGTTATGGATATGTTCAACTTCTCTACATCGGTCTGTGTTAGTTTAGGTAAGTGGTGTGTTTCTAGAAATCACTCCATTTCTTCCAGATTTTCAAATTTGTTGGAGTACAGTTCTTCACAGTATCCTGATACTATCCTTTTTATTTCAGTTGCTTCTGTTGTAATGTCAGCCATTTCATTTCTTATTTGTGTTATTTGTATTCTCTCCCTCTTTTCCTTTGATAAATTTGCCAGGGGTTTGTCGATGTTATTAATCTTTAAAAAAAAACAACTTCTGGTCTTGTTGAGTTTTTCTATTGTCTTTCTATTTTCTTTTTCATTGATTTCTGCTCGAGTCTTTATCATTTCCTTTCTCTGGTGACTGTCGGCTTTTCTTGCTCCCCCCCCCCCAACTGTTGCAGGTGTTGGTTTGAAGTGTTGATTTTGGCTCTTTTCTTTTTTGATATGTGCATTTATTGCTATAAATTGGCCTCTGATCAATGCTTTTGCTGTGTCCCAAATATTTTGGTATGCTGTGTTTTCATTCTCATTTGATTCAAGTAATTTTTGAATTTCATTTTTTACTTCTTCTATTACCCAGTCATTTTTGAGGAGGATGTTGTTCAGTTTCCATGTGTTTGTTCTTTTCCTTGGTCTTCCTATTGTCAATTTCTCTTTTGATACCATTATGATCTGAGAAGATGCTTTGTTTCATTCAATGTTTTTAAATTTATTAAGGCTTGCTTTATGGCCTAACATATGGTCTATCATGGAAAATGTTCCATGTGCACTGGAAAGGAATGTAT
>NW_006921925.1:1463748-1469231 GCF_000298275.1 Orycteropus afer afer | reverse complement strand
TTCCTTCCAAGGAGTGGCTGGTGGGTTTGAACCTCCAGCCTTCTGGTTAGCAGTCAAGTGCCTTAGGCCCTATGCTACCAGAGCTCCTTAGATATTTATTATGGTTATATCTTCTTGTTTAATTGATCCTTTAATCATTATATAAGGTCCTTTGCTGTCTCATATGGTAGTTTTTGTCTTAAAGTCAATTTGATAAAAAATTAATATTGCCACTCGGGCTCTTTTACAGTTGCCATTTGTTTGATATATCTTTGTCCAACCTTTGATTTTTAGTCTATTTTTTCTTTGTCTCTAAGGTATGTCTCTTGTAGACAGTATATTAATCAGTTGTTTTCTTATCCAAAATGCAACTCTCCATCTCTTGAGTTGTAGATTTAATCCATTAACATTCAGTGTAATTATTAACAAGTATGAATCAGTTGCTGTCATTTTGCTAGGTGTTTTTTCATGGTGTCCCTGGTTTCTTCGTTCCATATTATTTTCTGTGCTGAGCTCATTATGAATAGTGTTGTCATTTCCTTTGTTCCTGTTGTTTTAGTATTTGCTGAGTATTTGTGCTTGTCCTCCTTTTTATTGTGATGTGAAGGTCTATCATTTTTCTTTGACGTTACTCTGTGATTTATAATTTTATCCCCAAGTTTAGAACAGTCCATTCTATCTTGCAACTCTCTTGACTTCCTCATCATTTAGAAGTTCTGTAATTACACAGTATTTTCCCTCTTTGGTTTGTAGTTGTCCTCACTAGCCAATTGATGTCTCTGGTTCCCTGTTTACATCTTGTAAGCTTATTTTTCTTTGTATATGTCCATAGCTGTGATTTCTGGGTTATGTCTTCTTGTGTATTAATGGTTGGTTGTTATTTGTTATTTTTGGTTCTCTGTTCCAAGGACTCCCTTTTGTAGCTCTTGTAAGGTTGGTCTGGTTTTAACAAATTCCCTTAGTTTCTGTTTATTTTAAAATCTACTAATTTACCATCATATTTGAGGGACAGTTTTGCCAGATATATAATTCTTGGTTGAAATTTTTTCTCTTTTAGGGTTTTATATATATTATCCCATTGTCTTCTTGCTTGCATGTTTTCTGCTGAGAAATCAGAGCTTATTCTTACTGATTGTCCTTTGTAAGTTTTTGTTTTTTCCTGTGCTGCTTTCAGGATTCTTTCTTTGTCTTTGGGTTTGATGAGTTTGATGATGATATGTCTTGGTGATTTTCTTTTGGGGTCTATCCTGTTTGTGGTTCATTGGACTTCCTGAATGGATATATTCTCATCTTTCATCATGTCAGGAAAGTTCTCTTCCAACAAATCTTGGACAATTTTCTCAGTGGTTTTCTTTTTCTCTTCCTGTTCTGAATTCCAGTGACACATAGGTGATTCCTTTTGATGGTATCCCACATGAAGCTTAGGCTTTCTTCATTTTGTTTTGATCCTTTTGTGATTGATCACTTTCCAAAGAAGTATTCAGATATTTGTCTTCAATCTCATTAATTCTGTCTTCCATCACATCATTTCTATTCCTTTGCCCTTTCAATGTTTTATCTATTTCCAAAAATTTAGTGTTAATCTTCTTGATTTTTATCTGTAGATTTTGAATCATTTCTAATTTTTCATTTATTTTGTCATTTTGTTCTTGTATTTTCTTCCTAAATTCTTCTAGGGTTTTGTCTGTGTTTTCCTTGATATCTTTCAATCCTTTGAAGATACCTAAATACAGTTATTTCAAATTCCTTTTTAAGATGTTCCAATGCTGCTTTTTCCTCTGGGATGTGTTCTGGGTCTGTATCCTGCTCCCTTGATTTTATCACTTTATCTTGCTTATTTGTGTGGACTGTGATGGTCTGTCTTCTCCAAGACATTGTGGCATTGCTGTATTTAGACTTTTGTTAACCATTTGTGAAGAGCATCTAAGGGTAAGTCAGGCTCTTCTTGGTTGATGTTTATCATTGGCCTGTTGGTGGAGAAGGAAGTGGTGGCTCTCATTCAGTAAGTGAAGCTGCAGGAGGTGTGGGTAAAGCTGTGTCATATGGGGACTGTTGCTGTCTCCCACTCAGTTAGACACAAATACAATTTAATAACCATCAAAAAAATTAGAAGCAAATGGACAAAAACAGCATACTGTGTAGTCACACAGGAACAGTAAACTAACAAAAGAAAGAAGGAGGAAAAAGATATCACAATATCTGTGAAGAGGGCAATAAGAGAAAAAAGGTAGAGAAGGAGAATAATGAAGAAATAAATGGGAAAAACATAAAAAAGAAAAGCAAGAAACAAGGTTAACCAAGAGAAAGAAAAAAAAAAAAAATGGAACCAGGAACAAGGAAAAGAAAAAAAGCTGAAAACTAGAACCTGGAAAGGGAAGAATAAAAAATAATAAGAAAAAGGAGAAAAGTAGTAATAGTAATAGTAGTTTTAAAACAGACAAATACAAACAAACTAAAGAAAAAGAAAAAAAAAAAAAATCAGGGCAGAGAGGGACAGGGCACCCAGGCTTCAACTGAGCACATAGACAGAGATGGAATTCCTGCTGACCTAGAAGGTGGGTTGGTGTTCTGGTTACTTAGTGCTGCTCTAAAAAGAATACACCATAAATGGAATGGCCTTAACAAATAGGAGTTTATTCTCTTACAGTTCAGAAAGCTAGAAGTCTGAGTTCAAAGTGCCAGGCTCTAGGGGCTGTGTGAAAAACCCTCAGCCTTGGGCTTCAGCTCTACCTCCAGATCCTGGCCCATTGAAGCTAGAGGCATTTCTTCACTCAGACAGCTGCTGGCTGCTGAGACTGAGAATCACAAGGTTAAAAAACAAAATGGCACAGTCCCAATGTTACCAAACCACATGGCAGGCCATTAATTTAAGTTCATTGTAAGTCCCAAGGTCAGCAGAGCATGGCAGGCTGCTGAAAAACAACATGGCTACAAGCAGGGCCCAAGCGTGTCATAGGCTAGAAATCCTTTCCAAAGCTGCTTCTTATATATGGGAAGCATACCACATACCCAAAGCAGCTACTCAGATGCTTGTGGTAGATCCAACCATGGAGTTGATTGCCACTCTCATCATGGGGAATAACTACCACCAGCTGACCAGCCACTCAACTAGGCCCAGTGAAGTTGACACACAAACTGAACTACCACAGTGTGAGTGAGAGATGGCTGCACCTCTGTTCACCAAGAGGGAGTGGGATATAAAAGTAACAAGGGGAAATGTCACACCTTTCAGTCATTGGCATCTGGAATTTCTTTGGGGTTCCTGGCAACTGAAGCCTGTTCTTAAATCCCTGGAATCTGGGAGAACACTGTAGCTTTAAATATCTAAAATGGTCAAACTGCTTATAAACATTCAAAATGGCTGCACCTTCTGGACAGGCAAAAGTCCATAGCTCAGCTCGCCTTCCTCTTTGCTGCTTCCCCTTTTATTCACCAG
Source organism: Orycteropus afer afer (assembly GCF_000298275.1). Taxonomy (NCBI): domain Eukaryota; kingdom Metazoa; phylum Chordata; class Mammalia; order Tubulidentata; family Orycteropodidae; genus Orycteropus; species Orycteropus afer. The sequence continues at coordinate 1,465,816 of NW_006921925.1, read as the reverse complement.
CCACCAGAATAGTCCCCTCTGCAGTCCCTAGCTAGCAGGGTTGATTTTTAGGTTAACTCTTAGGTCCTAACACAACTAGGCAATATCCACACTGTCTGTGCCATCAGAATAGCTGCCAGACCACATCTCTGTGTGTTTCCTTTTTTGGTGTTTTCATGCAAATTCCTCTGCTAGTTGGAGTTTAATCCACTTCTATAGCCTTCCCTTCAAAGCTCAGGGGTCCAGTATTATCTTCTGTGTCTGTGTTAATTGGTTCTCCTTTTCTTTGTTGAGGAGAGTCTGTGCAGTCTTTCTGCCTATTCCACTGTCTTACTGGAACTCAGATAATAGGACTTTTAAGTACCCAGGAATAATAATAAAAAAATATGAGATTGTCTGAGTTTTCATCTAGGAAAGGGAAAGAAGTCCGCTCCCAAACTACATTTAAAATGAACAATTAGAAACAAAATAAATTTGTTTTATGATTACATCCTATGAGTCTTGTTTGTGTAATATACCAGTTATAAAAACCCATTGCCATCTAGTCAGTTCTAACTCAAATGCAAATGTACTGTGATCAGCTACTAACTTAAAAGTTGGTGATTTGAACCCACTCAGCATTACCACAGAAGGCATCCCTGGTGATAGGCTTTCATAAAGATTGCAGAAAACTCTATTGATCTCAGTTATACTCTATAGCTCATGAGATCACCATGACTACTTGTTATATTAGTATTTTATTTAGTATTTGTGCATTTATGTGCATTGATGATATTAATTTTCTATTTTCCTTTGTGATACTATCCTCATCTGGTTTCTTATCAAAGTTGCACCAACTTAATAAAGAAATTTTGTGATGTTTTATGCTTTTTTCTGTGTCCTTAATTATATAAAAGAGGTAGTATCTGTTTCTTGAAGATTTGTTAGAACTTTATGAAACCTTTGGGCACATTTCTTTGGGGAGGAAGAGATACTTGACCACTATTGACCAGGATTGATCAGTACTGATTCAGTTTCTCTCATGGTTTTAGTATATTTATGTTCTCTATTTCTTCTTCTCGTGGCAAAATGCCTTATGTATTTGACTGCTGACCAGAAGGCTGGAAGTTCAAATCCACCAGCCACTCCTCAAAAGGAAGTTTGAACAATCTACTTCTGTAGTGATACTGCCTTGAAAACCCAAGGAGGGGTCACTATGAGTTGGATCTGACTCCAAGGGAGTGCGTTGCATTGCATCTTTATTTATTCTTGAGTCAGTTTTGATAATTTATGCTTTCCTAGCAAATTTATTTCCAAAAATGTATTCATTATCCTATGTGGTGATCAAGGGACCATGGGTTGATATGGATATGGCAGAATAACAAAGGCACCTTGGATGCTGAGCTACCAGAAGAATGACCTTAGAGAGTCATCTGTACATATAATGGACTTTGGTGATATTACATTACTCCACTGAGATTTTTGTATTGATTTTCCCTGCAGCATGAACTAGCCTAAACTGACTAAAAAAATTTCCTTTTTTATGTAATTGGGCTTTCTTTACATTCCTAATAGTGCTTTTTCTCTTTCATTGTTGTGATGACACACAACAATAAATTTTATATTATAAATGTTATATATATATATATATATATATATATAATTATATATATATATATAGTATATAATAATGTTATATACAATATGTTATTATATGTAAAACACATTTGATGATCTCCCTCTTTTTCCTTTCCTGTGGGATATCCCACATTCTGAGTCTGGCTGTTGGCTTTTCATAGCACTATTTAACTTGTTTCTCTAGCCCCTGTATTACTGGTAATCTGTATAGAAGGAAGAATTAGCTAGATACAGAGAGTGAAGTAAGGAAGAAATCACAAGTAATGACGAGGTTCTGACTTAGACAGTTGGGTGAATGGTGGTGTCATTCCCCAAGAAAGAAAATAAAATAAAAAGATTAGAATCCAGTTGGTCATACATTGAATAAGGGGGAGGAGCTCTGGTAGCGTAGTGCCTAAGGCACTTGACTGCTAACCAGAAGGCTGGCAGTTCAAACCCACCAGCCACTCCTTGGAAGGAAGGTTGGGCAATC
>NW_006921925.1:1460106-1463523 GCF_000298275.1 Orycteropus afer afer | reverse complement strand
AAAAAAAATGTTATCAGCAAAAGACATAAAAAATAGGAAGTCAGAAGATAGGAAAAAAATCATATGTTCTGGTTATCTAGTGCTGCTCTGACCAGAAATATACCACAAATGGGATGGCCTTAAAAAGCAGGAGTTTATTCTCTTAAAGTTTAGAGGCATTAAGTCTGAGTTCAAAGTGCCAGGTTCTAGGGGCTTGGTGAAAGCCCCTCAACCTTGGGGTCCAGCTCTGCCTCTTGCTCCTGGCCCACTAGAGCTAGAGGCTGTCAGCAGACAGCTACTGGCTGCTGAGACTGACAAACGCAAGTCTGACAAGTAAAAACCATAGTCCCAATGTTACTAAACCACACAGCAGGCCATTCATTCAAGTCTACTGTAAGTCTCAAAGTCAGCAGAGCATGGCAGGCTGATGAAAAATGACAGAGCTACATGCAGGGTCCTAGCGTGCCATATGCTAGAGCCTGTACCCCAAGGCTTCTGCTTATATGCAAGAAGCAGACTATATCCCTAAGGCAGCTACCCAGCTGCTCACAGTAGATTCCACCATGGAGTTGATTACCAGTCTGATCTTGGGGAATACTACATCCAGCTGCTCAGACACTCAACTGGGTCCAGCCAAGTAGACACACAAACTTAACCACACATCATGAAAGACAAACACACATCATCAAAGTTCATGTTATTTTAGCCAATGAAAGAAAATGTTTCAAAATTTTTATTTTAAAATACTGAATCAACAGCACATAAAATAATTCTTGACACTTGATAGGTGCTCAAGTGCAGTAAGCCAGTCCCAGTACCAGCAGAAAGCAAGAGTTTGTATGCATGGAGTGCCCCTGGGGGGCAGGCCATAATGAGCCAGCCCAGGACCAGCAGACGAGTGTGTGTGTGGAGCACTCTGGGGAGCAGGGCAGGTAAGAGAGCAGGGTGGGACAGACGAGGAAATGAGCAGAGCAGTTTGGAACAACCTAGGGAGACAAACTTGTCTGTCAGTTTGTCATACTGTGGTGTCTTGTGTGTTGTTGTGAGCCTGGAAGCTATCCACCAGTGTTTCAAATGCCAAGAGGGTTCCCATGGTAGACTGGTTTCAGTGGACCTTCCAGAATAAGACAGACTCAGAAGGAAGAGGTAATCCACTTCTCAAACAATTGAGCAGTGAAAACCTTATGAATAGTGGTGAAACACTGATATATTACTGGAAAGCTTTATGAATAGCCCTGAAACATTGTGCAATATAGTGCCAGAAGATGAGCCCTCAGGTCAGAAGGCACTTAAAATACAACTGGAGAAGAGCTGCCTCCTCAGAGTGCAGCCAACTTCAGTGATGTGACAGAGTAAAGCTTTTGGGCTCCCATTTGCTGATGTGGCATGTCTCAAGATGAGAAGACAGATGCAAACATCCATTAATAATTGGAACATGGAATGCATGAGGCATGAATCTAGGAAAATTGGACGTTGTCAAAAATGAAATGGAACACATAAAGATTGATATCCTAGGCATTAGTGAGCTGAAATGGACTGGTTTTGTCCATTTTGAATCAGACAACCATATTATCTACTATGCTGAGAATGACAAATTGAAGAGGAATGGTGTGGTGTTCATCATCACAAAGAATGTATCAAGATCTATCCTGAAGTACAATGCTGTCAGTGGTAGGATAATATCCATATGCCTACAAGGAAGACCAGTTAATACTGCTATTATTCAAATTTACAGACCAACCACCAAAACCAAAGATGAGGAAACTGAAGATTTTTACCAACTTCTGCAGTCTGAAATTGACTGAACATTCAATCAAGATGTGTTAATTATCACTGGTGATTGGAATGCAAAAGTTAGAAACAAAGAAGAATCACCAATAGTTGGAAAATAAGGCCTTGGTGATAGACATGACACTGGAGACTGACAGAATTTTGCAAGACCAATGACTTAATCATTGCAAATACCTTTTTTTAACAACACAAATGGTGACTATACATGTGGATTTCACCATATGGAGTACATAAGAATCACATTGACTACATCTGTGGTAAGAGGAAATAGAGAAGCTCAATATCTTCAGCCAAAGCAAGGCCAGGAGCTGACTGTGGAACAGACCATCAACTGCTCATAGGCACTTTCAAGTTGAAGCTGAAGACAATTAAAAGAAGTGCATGAGAGCCAAAATATGACCTTGATTATATCCCTCTTAATTTAGAGATCATCTAAAGAGTAGATTTGATGCATTGAGCATCAGTAACCAAAAACCAGAGGAATTATGGGAAAAGCTGGGCTATATGAAGAACGTGGCATCATGATTGGAAGAAGGCTCATTAACACCCTGAGATATGTAGACGACACAACTTTGCTGAAAGTGAGGATTACTTGGAGCACTTACTGATGAAGATTTAAAACTATAGTCCACAGTATGGATTACACCTCAATATAAAGAAAACAAAGATCCTCACAACTGAACCAAAAAGCAGCATCACCATAAATGCAGAAAAGATTGAAGTTGTCAAAGATTTCGTATTACTTGGTGCTACAGTCAACGCCAATGGATACAGTGGTTAAAACATCAAAAGACATATTACATTGGGAAAATCTGTTGCAAAAGACCTCTCTCAAGTGCTGAATAGCAAAGATATGTCCTTGAAGACTAAGATGCGCTTAACTCAAGCTGTGATATTTCCAATCACCTCATATGATGTGAGAGCTAGACAAGGACTAAAGAAGACTGAAGAAGAGTTGATGTTTTTGAGTTGTGGTGTTGGTGAAGAATGCTGAAAGTACTGTGGACTGCAAAAAGAATTAACAAATCTGTCCTGGAAGAAGAGCAGCTGGAATGCTCCTTGGAAGCAAGAATGGCCAGACTATGTCTCACCTACTTTGGTCATGCTGTCAGAAGGGACCATTCTCTGGAGAAGAATGTCATGCTTGGTAAAGTGGAGGGTCAATGAAAGATGGGAAGGCCCTCAACAAGATGGATTAAAACGATGGCTGCAACGATGTGCTCAGCTATGGTAGGGATCGTGAGGCTGACACAGGACCAGGAAGTATTTTGTTCTGTTGTACATAAGGTCACTATGAGTCTGAGACAACACGATGGCATGTAACAAGAAATATTTATCAAATAAATAACTCATTTTTAATATTTCAGAATCTTCCCAGAACCTGAGTAATATAAGGACTGGAAAATATACATTGGATTCAGTCGCAAAAACATAGCTGATAACTTTGGCAAGCTTTGTTTCTGTGGAATGGCTGTTGTTGAGTCCAGACTACATGTGTGTTAAAGTGGAGTGGTCAATGTCAAAATGTTGTTGTTGTTGTTAAGTGCCATCGAGTCGTTTCCGACTCATAGCGACCCCATGCACAGCAGAACGAAACACTGCCCGATCCCGCACCAGCCCCACAATCCCTGCTATACTCGAGCCCAT
>NW_006921925.1:1452056-1456031 GCF_000298275.1 Orycteropus afer afer | reverse complement strand
TAGGGTAACAAGGGAACGTGTTCAGTGCAGATCAGTGAGTAAGCACAAGCCCGCCTTGTTTCAGTGCCTATGCTTAAACTGCCCCCTGGCTGAACACACAAAATAGAGATTAAAAAAATGTAGACAGCTCTCCCAAGAACTTCTCTAGTAAGCGCAAGAGAGAACAATATCTAGATTACTGTGTCAAAAACATTTTTGTTTGTTTAAGAGCTGAGCGATTTGGCTATTGTTTAGTGCTGATGGCAGACACAATAAAGAATGAGAGAGTGAAGATACAGGAAAAAGAGGATAATCAGTGGAGTAGTCTTACCATATTGAGGGGAGTGTGGTTCAAAGCACAGAGAGAAACATCAGTCTAGAGCAGATAAATTGATCTGCTCATCTCCTCCAGATAGATGTAAGACATTTTGTAGATTTGGTGTTGGGAACCATCCTATTTGATGGTGCTTTTTTTTTTTTTTCTGTAAAGTAAGGAGCGATACCATTTGCTAGAAACTGTGGAAAATAATTAATTTTCTAGGTTGCCTGGAAGTTCCTAATTTATATTTTTATGAACCATATATCATACTCATAGGTCCTACTCAGGAACTGTTAGTAATTGAGTCTTCTTAGTATGCCAACTGTAAGTGCCGGTTTTCATCATTTATTTCCTAATTTATGCTGCTGTCCTGCAAGAAAATTGTCATGTTATTTGGCAAAGCCATACAGCCATTCCTTTCCTCACAACTGTTGATTATGCAGGTTCCTAAACTCTTTCCCACCAGGAATTCCTTTTATAGTATTTTCCTACTAGCCCCGATATATTTGAAAGATATTGTCTAGCAAACAAACTACATATATAAAGTAATAAATAGATTTTTATTCTTAAAAATGTCATGCAACATTTGTTCTTAGCCCAAAAAATATAACTGATCAGCATGAGTAATCATGTTTGATTAATCTAATTTTAATCAAAACCAAAGAATATGACATTTGTTATCTTGTGCAAACTTGCTGAGAATAAGTATATGACACTTCTTGAATTTTTTAAGATATTGAGAACAACTTATGGACTCCCACCATTTCATAAGAGACTTTTTTTGGGAAAGACTACTGTTATACTGTGACCACTTCAGCCTTGATTTTCATTATGTTTTAACTTCCAGTCTCAAAGTAGCCAACATTGAATTGTATATTAATCCTTCATGTATATTAACATTTTAGTGGAAATTTTGATATTAAGACTGATCAATCCTGGAAGCAAGTGTTTAATTCAGCACATCTTCAGCATCATTCACTATTTTGTTCTCAGAAAGATGTATTCAAATAACCCTAACTGATAAGCTTTTTTTTAGTTTGAGAATAACAGTGAATGATAACTTGATAATAAAGTTAATTGATAATTTTATCAATTTCAATTCTGATATTTAGAAAATATGTTGTTAAATCTTGATCTCTTTGTAATGAGGCAATAACATACTGGGATAGAGATGTACTGACTTGAATTGTGTCCCAGAAAGATATGCTCAAATCCTAAACCCTGGTATCTGTTAATGTGACCTTACTTGAAAATAGGGCCTTTATAGATACAATCAAGTTAAAATGAGGATGTAGTGGATTAGGGTAGGCCCTGATTCAATGACCAGTGTCCTTATAAGAAGAAGGAAATTTAGACACAGAGATAGAAACACACAGGGAGAACACCATGTGAAACAGTTTATTGGAATGATGTAGCTACAAGCCAAGAAACGCCAAGTATTACTGTAACCAGCAGAACCAATTCTCCCTGAGAGTCTCCAGAAGAAACCAGCCTTGCTGACACCTTGATTTCAGATTTTGAGCCCCCAAAATTGTGAGAGACTACACTTCTGTTGTTTTAAGCCTCTGAATTTGTGTTACTTTTTTTACTGCAGCCCTAAGAAACTACTGCAGACTTGAATATAATAGGTACAAACCCTAAACTTGTATATTTTACATGAAAAAAGCAATAATACAAATAAATACAGTATTATAAATTTTTATAACACATAGGAAAATTATAATAAATTGCTACATGAAAGAACAGTATAGTTTGCAATGAGAAATTATATCAATAGAGCCTAATTTACATGAGAATTGGGAATGCTTCTGCAAGAAATGCCATTTAAACAGAAGTTTGATGTGTGAGTAGGCATTAGTTGGAGATGGGCTGAAAGGGATCTCCTGGCAGAAGAAATAAAGCATTTGAATGTTATATAAGCTACTTTACCCTCTAATGTCCTTACTTAGGGCAGAAGAGCCAGATGGGCACTTATGGGAGCTCAGGGGATATGAAACAAATATATTGAATATATTTCTGTTGGAGTTGTATTTCTGGACTATGTGTTCATTTGCCAAAATGATTTCTGCAAAGAGTGACTCATTTACAGTAAACATTTTCTGTTTGACAGTATCTTAAATTCTGAATAAGGAGGTGACAAAAGACGACTTAGTGACCTGCTTTGGCCACAAAAAATGCTCCAGATCTTTAATGTACACTGTATTAAAAAATGTAATCCATTAACTTCAGGAAAAATTGAGAAATACAACCCTGATGATAAGAAAATTAAAATATAAATACTTCTACCTTTATGTATTACTGATGAGCTACACAGATGATCACTTCTAAATCATCACAACCAGAAAGGGATAACGACTCATTTGTGTGTTCATTCCCATTCCTCACCTTGAATAAAGAAATGAAAAGATAACCTTTGGTTGTCAGCTTCATTTTATTTAATTGTACTCTGGAGATGACATAGTTGTCGTAGCATCACTTAATCAAGAGGAAGGACATGGCCTTAATTATATATGCCACAGCCTACAACTTAAAGGTTAAATTATAAAGATCATTGCTCATAAAGTAAAAATGACTCTGAGTCACCCTTCAGGCTTGAAATTGAACTCACTCCCATGGCTTAACTCAGTCAAACATTAGACAGGGCTAGGAGCTGAACACCTACACCAGGAAAATGCACTCCTTAGAACAATCAACCATGGGAGAGCAGAAGGGCAACATTTACACAGGAAGAAAGGTAAGGAGACAGAAATGCACAGGCAAGAAGGACCCAGGGAAAGGGTAATTACAGGGAGGAAGTGGGAGGAAAGCTATTACACTCCAGGGAATGTAACCAGTATCACAAAACAAAACAAAATGTGTATTGGAAAACGAATCTGTTTTGTAATATTTTACCCAAACCACAATAAAATCTGTTTTTGTTGTTTTTTTAAAGGTATTGTTCTATTCCATGAAATCTCAGCTGAGGCAGTATTCATTCCATGGTAGAATTTTTGCCTTCCATGCTAAATACTTGGGTTTGATTCCCAGCCAATTCACTTTACGCACAGCCACCAACCATTCATTGTGCTGCTATGATGCTGAGCACATTTCCGTGGACCTTCCAAACCAACACAGACTAGGAAGAAAAACCTAGAGATCTATTTCCAAAAAACCACAATGAAAACCCTACTGATTACAATAGTACAATCAGCAACTAGTCGTGGGGATGGTGCAGGACCAGGCAGTATTTTGTCCCATTGTGCATGGGGTTGGCATGAGTCTGGGGCTGACTGGATGGCTGCTAACAGCAACAGAAACCTCGACAGACTTTACTAACATCAGCTCCTAGGGCCAATTCCAATGCACTGCTCACCTTCTGAGGGAGAAATGGCTCTGTTACACCAGAAGTATCCTTCAGTTAATTACTGTGATTTACTAAAGGGAACTTTCTTTCTTTTCTTTTTTTTTTTTTTTATTGTGATTTGGGTGAAGATTTACAGAGCAAATTCACTTTCCATACAGCAGTTCACATACACTTTTTCTCATGTCACTGACCACAGTTTACCACAATGCAACAGCTCCCCTCCCACTTCCTCCCCATAATTACCTCTTCCCAGTGTCCATCCCTCCATACACTCCTGCCCCCTGAGCTGTCTCCTGTGCATAAGCAGCCTTTCTTTCTCCCATGATTGTTCTCT
>NW_006921925.1:1436805-1451506 GCF_000298275.1 Orycteropus afer afer | reverse complement strand
GGCTGTGACCAAGCAGTGACCACAACCTTGCCCCTTGTCAGCTCTACTATACACCTGGGAATTCTGATCATTCACATAAACTTATAGGACCATTATCTGCCAACCCTATATATGTTCTTGGATACACTCCCCATTTCATAGATATACCTAATCGTTTATCCTGTCCACCCATCTATCCATCCATATGTAAAGGGAACTTTCTTAAAGGTATATTTTCTCTCTAAATGGGATTCAGCCTTATCAGTTCTCACCACCTCACTTTAGAGAGTTAGTCCACATCTTTTTAGACAAATAAATTCTCAGGTATATTGAGGGCTGGTAACCTAAGACCTTTTGAGGTATATAACAAACTCATAGGCCAATACTTCCCCACCACTGCTACACAGCTTCTGGAGGATTCACAAGGTAATTGCAAATCTAATGTGCATAAAATATATGCTTCATACAATTGTTGTTGTTGTTGTTGTTATGTGCTGTGGAGTCGGACCCTACTCATAGCGACCCCTCCCTGGGTTTCCAAGGCAGTAACACTATGGAAGCAGATTGTCCCATCTTCCTTCTGAGGAGTGGCTGATGGGTTTGAACCTCCAGCCTTCTGATTAGCAGTCAAGTGCCTCAGGCACTATGCTACCAGAGCTCCTGCATCATACATAGATATTTACTATTGTTTTTCAAGTGTGTAATAGGCCACTGTAATTTAACAAAACTGCCATTTTAACACATTACTGAATTTGCAATGTTTTCAATCAAGCAGTTAGAAGAACAATTATTACCATACTCTTTTTAACATGTCGATGAACATAGTTCATGTCACTGAATTATATCTGTAAAGACTGTTGAAATGGCAAATATTTCATTACATATATATTTATCACAATAAAAACATAATTTTGATACTCTGCAAATACAGGAACTATTACTACAAGTTGAGTTGATTGATTAGAGTAGTAACTTTTCAAGTTTTGATAACATATCTCTATCAGTTGAAAAGTTCACACATTCTAATGTATGTATATCCATTTATTTAAGCAATATATATGGAATATTATACTAATATATTTATACATTTTATAAAAGTTGCAAAAAGCAAATTTGAAACCCACTACCATTGATTTGATTCTGACTCATAGCAACCCTTTGGGCAGAGTAGAACTGCCTATGGAGTTTCCAAGGCTGTAAATCTTTATGGAAGCAGACTGTCTCATGTTTCTCCCACAAAGTAGTTGCTCGGTTCAAACTACCAACCTTATGGTTAGCAGCCTAGTGCTTTGACCACTATACCACCAGAGCCTCTGAAATTTGAAACAATGAACTAAAAATAGATATGTGTTAAAAAGTTTCTTCTAGCATCCCTAGAATCTGGTCAACCCATTTTAGAAGCTCGCTTGGTAGAAATAGGAAACAATATTAAGGAATACTGTATAATTAAGGAAGAAACAGTACAGGTTGGTTAGAGCTTATGGAAAGGGCTCCAGGGTATTGCTGACTTACTAAATTTTTAACTGACTCTGACCAAGTTGGTATAGCAATAAATCTCAAAGTACAAATCCACATTGTCTCACCTGTTTTATACAACAGCACTGCTGTTTGGAAAGAATGATACATATGAAAAGGCAAAAAGTCACTCTCCTGGTTCATCACATAAGCTGATCAATATTTGGAGGGATCTAGCAGCTTATTTCTGCCTTGTGTTGCTCTCCACACCTGCCCAGAGTGAGGAGTAACATAAGATATTATAAGCACAGCAATGTGAACAGTGCACTTGAGGTGGTCTATATGGCTATATACTGTATGGGGCTGAGGATGACAAAACTGGGTAGGAATGGTGCCTGTCATGATTTCTTATAAAGCAATTTATTAAAAAGATGCTAAATACAGGTCAATGTAAAGTTCATTTACACATTTCCAAGATTAGAATTGGGGGGAACTATTCCATATCCCTCACAAAACTTGGTGCTGGTGGTGGTGGTAAGATATGCTTATTTGTGAAGCAAAAAGAGCTATCACTAGACTAGGGGAAAAGGCAGCAAAGTAGGGAGACTGGATAAAAGAAATATGCTACACGTTAGAGTTAGCCAAGAAGATAAATATTTTGAGACCTAGACCGTCAGAAGAAGGAGACTCTTCTTAAGAATTTGACAAAAGTGATGGTCTGGAAGAGGACAAAGACTTAAAGTAGGAATGTTGGGATAAGGGGATTCTGCTTGGTTTGACTATGGTGAGAGAATTAGAAGAAACATGCAAGATAACCACTCTGAGGTCTCTAGCTTGTTTCTTCTGGTACTGAGAGGAAAGCAGCGGACAACCAAATTGGGGTTGGAGCTAAGCTGAGCTTACAAAGAAGCTTAGGAAGACAGAATGGGATTCTCATCTTAATCTTTCACAGAATAAGGGGTTTGGGAGATAATTCTTAATGTTCTACAAATTGCAATAATTTAAGGAGTGTTGTGTGTTATAGGGTCAGTCCCAACACATAGTGATCCTTATATGACAGAGTAAAACTGCCCCATAGGGTTTCTTATGCTATAAACTTTATGGGAGCAGATCATCAGATCTTTCCTCCTGAGCAGCTACTGGTGGGTTTGAACCAATGACCTCTATGTTAGCAGCTTATCAATTGAGTGTGATGGGGAATACCTACTCATTTGAGGAACACAATGACTTCCAGGTGTAAAGACTTCAGGCTCAAGGATGATATATAGGGTTTGTCAGGAAAGGCAAAGGTCATCCCTGTTAGAAGGATAATTTCCATGCCGAAAAGTAAGGATTTCTGGGAGTTTGCCTGGATCTTGCTTTCTCCACTTCTGGGTATTCACCTTTGATTTCAAAGAGAAAGATACATCTAAGCAGGATAAAAGGGCTGGTGTGGAAATGGCCTGATACTTCAAACAAAAGATTCCTCCCTCAATGAAAATTGAGACAGTCTGTCTGAGTAGACAGAAATGTGGGGATCACTCAACATGGACTCATAATAACATTTAAGACATTTAAAAAATTACAAAAAAAAAAAAACTGGCAGTAATAAAAATGAATTAAACAAACAAACAAAAGCCTAACAATTTCAAAATACTTCTAAAAAGTTTCTAAATAAGTGAAACTGTTCTTATTTTTTTAAAAAATCACCTGTCTTTATTAATCAAGGTTTAGTTTCAGTAAACAAAAAGAAAGGTATCTCAATATGGGGAACCAGATGCTTGGGAAGCCAAATCTCCAGAATTGACTCCAAGAATCACACCACAGGACTAGTCACCAGGATAACTGTTATGTCTCGCACCACAAGGAAGGGGAAAATCAGGAAGTTGCCAGAACTGATGACTGCAGGACTGTTCCATTTTAGTCCAATCCAGGGATCAGGGAGCCAACATCAAAACTGTAGTGATACCACCTCAGAAACCTAAGGAGGGGTCTCTGTGAGTCAGATCTGACTCGATGGCAGTGGGTTTAGACATCTGATTTCTTCCCCATGTGACTTAGTTCTGAATTTGAGTTCTGCACAAGGACTTCTGAATGGAAGAAGTTAAATAGTACCAGAAGCTTGAATATTACAACCTCCACCTTTATAAGAAGTCACACTAGAAAGAGGTAGAAACAGATGGTGAGCTAGCCAATCTACTATGTCTGCCAAAATGTTTGAAATCCTACCTTCCTTAATAGCAAAAATAATAACACTCTTCTTCTGGCAGTGTTATATTATATAAACAAATAAATATGAAGACGAATTAAACAAAATGAGAGACAAAACCACAAATGGAATTCTCTTTGATTAAAGATATGAAAAAGTTGTAAGGAGACATAAGCAGGGCATGGGGAGGAGACACAAGCAGGGCATGGGGGAATGTTAAGAAGGTGTCAAGTAGGTGGTGATCTACTTTATAGGAGGGGAAAAAGGAGGTAAGTTAGCAAACTCATGAGAAACGATGCAGACACACCTTGTGCAGGGGGCATCTGGATGCTGCTAACAGGTTCCCTCTCCCATTAACACTGTTAATGCACTGAAGACAATAAATCTATGATTATGTATGTGTTACCTTGCCTGCTGGCTGAAAGGAACCAGGGATCGAAAAAGTGAAAACCTTGCACTATATTCTAGTCCTGCATATCTGTAGGTTTGCAGCATCAGGCAGCCTCCCCTTGCCAGGTATACCCAGAGTAGGAATAAAGCAAAAGTCAATAAGTAATGGAGAATAGAATAATAAAAATAATTCACCACTTGAAGCCTCCATTCTGAATCAACTTATCCCCCTGGAGGCCAAGAGTATTAACAATTCTTTGGGAATTGCCCAATGGCCCACGAAAACAACAGGCAATGAGAACAGTTACAAAAACATGGGGAATTAAGTAGTTGGAGTTACAGTCTCTGTGACTACGGCAGAACTTTATTACTGCAAATACATGCACTTAATTGCATCTTATTTTCTTCAGAATACAAACATTCTCTGAAAGAGAAAAGTAAACCACCCACAAATTAAGGGAGCATGTAGCAAATAAAATCAAGATTGAAACAAAACCTCCCAGGAAAAGCAACATTTTGAAGCACACCTAACTGAATGGTGCCATTGCTGCTATCCGTGGAGTAATCCCTGAGATAACCAGCCTGGCTGACATGGTCAAGGCTTCCTCTTCCTCCCTAGGGCCTACCAGAAGGAAGTCATGCTCCAGGACTCCTTTTGACTTTCTTACCATTGGTAAAGGCACCATGTAGGAAACCATTACCAGCTTATAGTTTAATGAGTCAAAACCAGAAGTAATGTAGGGAAGTGAGAAATGAGTGCTGTGCTGAGAAGAGTCGCCACCACTAATGACCTAGGCAACCTTCAGACAGCAGGATATAACTTCTCAGAGACTCAATTTCTTCCTAACTTCAAGGAAAATGTGGATCTTTTAGGAATCTCATTAATGCTAACATTCCATGATGGAAGACTACTTTTAAACAAAATCTGAGAAGTCGGAGTATAGATGAAGACCAAAGATACTGGAAGTGGGAAATGTATCAGAGAGAGCAACAAATTAAAGCTGTTTTCCATTCCTAGTAACTGTTAAAAGATGACAGGAAATGAAGAGCAAATAACATGCAAGCTTATGCAGATCATGTAAATGGTGCCATCCTTGCTGACGACCTCTGTTTTCGTCACCCATGAGTCTCCATGTTTCAGAATCAGCTGAAGGCAAGTGGTTTCAATACATAGCACCCTTGCTCCCCTCTACTTTCAGCAGGACGGGGGCATCCTATTTCTGTCTCCTGAAACTGGTGGCTGTGAGCTCCGGTAGTACTAGGCATTCCTACCCTGTAAGAGCTGCTGTGAAGATGTGGGACTGATTATTGTTCCTAGGACCCTGCCTTAACCCTTTGAGGTACATAGGCAAGAGCCTATGTACTGTGTAAATCCTTTTGATAGTGAAGTATGGAACCCTGCTTCCCTAGAACAAGTCCAGATAATGTCTTTGCATTATATTAATCACTAGCTGTCTGCAGCCCACACCTGAAGAAACACCCATCCTAGTAGCTTCCCGACTGTGGCTTGTTCCTTCTTCATTTACTTCCTTTCTGTCTTCTCTCATATTCTCCCATCAATCAGTCAAAATGAATTACATGAGGAAGATATCTTTTCAAATAAATGTATTTTTTTCCCTCTCTCTTCAGGCTAACCTGCTAACTGGAATCTTTCATCAATATTTAATAAAGTAATTTATATTGAGCCTTCAGCAGAGGTTCTCAAAGGGCTTTGCAAGCATTACCTAATAAATCTTTACACAGGAACATTATTATCACACTAAAGGAGAAAAAAATGCAGGCGAAATTGTTGAGGGTGTTTCTCAGTTCCACAGTGAAAAATAACCCAAGTTATGAGTAAACTCTGCACTCTTAAGGATTAAGGCAAAGGAAAGAGTGGGTCAGTAATTCCAAGGTGATTAGTGCCAGGGTCTTATACCAGTGGCTGTATGCTGGCCAGTCTCTACCAGCTCACAGCTCTCTATCTGCGGGGAAGATGAAGGCTTCCTGGGACCTGTTGCCTCTCCTGAATCCTTATAGCAAGAAAATGAAATTCCAGGCGAATTGGGGGTGGAGATTCCTAACCTTTCTCTCTTCCCTATTCACCAATATCATCAATTTCTATTAATCTTACCCCAGAAATATTGCAAAATCCTTTCCCTCTCCCTTTTACTTGTTTTTGCCTTTAGTAACTATCTTTCATGTGACTTTTGCATAAATCTTCTAAATGATTTTCTACTATTCCTCCCCTCTGTGAGGCATCTTTTATTGACCTCCTATAGTGATGTCTCTAAAATATAAATCTGAGCATGACTCTCCCCTTCTTATAAAAAGATATAATCTACCTGTAACTTTAGCACTCTACTGAACTGTTGAAGTAGCATTAATAATATACACCCAACTTTTGTAAACTATAAAATCTCTTTCCTCCTCTTGTTTCTTGGGGAGTCCCTGGAGGCATTGCATTAATCACATATGTATCATGTAGCGTACTTTTTTTCTACTACCTGTGGTTCAAACCCACCAGCCACTCTACAAGAGAAAGGTGAAGCAGTCTGCTTCCATAAAGATTAACAGCCTTGGAAACCCTATGGGACAATTCTACTCTGTCCTATAAGGTCACTATGAGTTGTAATTGACTTGATGACAGTGGGTTGAGTATAGCACTTGGCTTCTTCACAACCAGCCCTTCTTCTGGTGCCCATCCCACCCTCCCCCATCACTCTTTCCAAGCCACTGTCCAGGCACTGCTACCATCATACCACCTGGACCACTAACCATATTGCCCAGTCTGCAGCCATCACCTGATTGGGATTGTTGTTGCTTTTAGGTGCCATCGAGTTGTATCCGACTCAGAGCAACCCTATACACAGCCAAATAAAACACTGTCCAGTTCTGTGACAGCCCCACAATCCTTGCTGTAACTGAGGCCATTGTTGCAGCCACTGTGTCAATCTATCTTGTTGAGGGATTACCCCTTTTCTGTTGACCCTCCACTTTACCAAGCATGATATCCTTCTCCAGGGAATGGTCCCCTCTGACAGCATGACCAAAGTAGGTGAGATGAAGTCTGGCCATGTTCGTTTCCAAGAAGCATTCCAGCTGCACTTCTGTTAGGACAGATTTGTTAGTCCTTTTACCATTCCATGGTACTTTCAGTATTCTTCACCAACATCACAATTCAAAAGCATCAACTCTTCTTTGATATTCCTTATTCATTGTCCAACTCTCACATGCATATGAGGCAATTGAAAATACCGTGGCATGTGTCAGGCACACCTTAGTCTTCAAGGAGATATCTTTGCTCTTCAGCACTTGAAAGAGGTCTTTTGCAGCAGATTTGCTGCAAATACATTATCTGATGTCATGATTGCTGGTTCCATTGGTGTTGATTGTAGAAGGAAGTCATATAAAGTCTTTGACAACTTCAATGTTTTCTCCACTTATCATGATGCAGTTTATTGGTCCAGTTGTGAGGATTTTTGTTTTCTATTGAGGTGTAATCTATACCACAAACTATTGTCTTCAATCTTCATCAGCAAGTGCTTCTAGCACTTTAAGCAAGAAAACTTGCATCATCTACCTCATGCAGGTTATTAAAGAGTCTTGCTGATGCCGCGATCTTCTTCACATAGTCTGGCTTTTCGAATTAGTTGTTTAGCATACAGATTGAATAAATATGATGAAAGGATACAATCCTGTCACACTCTCTTCCTGATTTTAAACCATGCAGTATCCCCTTGTTCTGTTCAAACAAGAGTCTCCTGATCTATGTACAGGTTCCTCATGAGTACAATTAAGAGTTCTGGAATTCCCTTTCTTCTCAATGTTATCCATAATTTGTTATGATCCATACAATTTAATGCTTTTGCATAGTCAATAAAACATAAGTAAATATTTTTCTGGTATTCTTTGCTTTCAGCCAAAATCCATCTGACATCAGCAATGATATCCTTCATTCCACATCCTTTTCTGAATCCAGCTTGCATTTCTGGAAGTTCTTTGTCAATATACTGCTGCAATTGCTTTTGAATTATCTTCATCAAGATTTTACTTGCATATGATATTGTTTGATAATTTCCACATTCTGTGAGATCACCTTTCTTTGGAGTATGGATCTCTCCCAGTCAGTTGGCCAGGTAGCTGTCTTCCAAATCTCTTTGCATGGCCAAGTGAGTGCCTCCCACACAGCATCCATTTGTTAAAACATCTCAAAGGGTATTCCGTCAATTTAGTCAATGCCTTGTTTTTCGCCAATTCCTTCAGAACCATTGGTTCTTGATCATATGCTATCTCCTGAAATGGATGAACATCAACCAGTTCTTTTCGGTACAGTGATTCTGTGTATTCCTTCCCTCTTCTTTTGATGTTTCCTGCATCATTCAATATATTCACCATAGAATCTTTCAGTACTGCAACCTGGGGCTTAAACTTTTTCATTAGTTCTTTTAGCTTGAGAAATGCTGAGTGTGTTCTTACCTTTTGGATTTCCAACTCCATGTCTTTGCACATTTCATTATAATAATTGACTTTGTCTGCTCAAGCTGCAGTTTGAAATCTTCTGTTCAGCTCTTTAGGAGCTCTGGTGGTATAGTGCTTAAGGAATTTGACTGATAACCAGAAGTCAGGTGGTTCAAACCCACCACCCACTCCTCAGAAGGAAGATTGGGCAATCTACTTCTATACAGACACCTCCTTGGAAACCCAAGGAGGGGTTGCTATCAGTGTAATCAACTTGCTGGCAGTGAACTTGGTTTTTTGGTTCAGCTCCTTTATCTTGTCATTTCTTCCATTTGCTTTAGCTACTCCTCATTCAAGGGAAGTTTCACAGCCTCTTCTGATATCCATTTTGGTCTTTTCTTCCTTTCCTGCCTTTTTAATGATCTCTTGCTTTGTTCATGGATGATGTTCTTGACATCATCCCACAATTCCTCTGGTTTTTGGTCATTGGTGGTCAATTCATCAAATCGATTCTTTAGATAGTTTCTAAATTTGTTGTTGCTGTTATGTGCTGTTAAGTTGGACCTGACTCACAGCAACCCCTCCTTGGGTTTCCAAGGTGGTATCACTATGAACATAGATTGCCCAACCTTCCTTCCAAGGAGTGGCTAGTGGGTTTGAACCACCAGCTTTCTGGTTAGCAGTCAAGTGCTTTAGGCACTACACTACCAGAGCTCCCTCTCTAAATTCAGGAGAGATATATTCAAGGTCATATTTTGGCTCTCATGGACTTGTTTTAATTGTCTTCAACTTCAACTTGAACTTGCATAGGAGTAGTTGATGGTCTTTTCCACAGTCAGCTCCTGGCCTTGTTCTGGCTGAAAATATTGAGCTGCTCCATTACTTCTTACCACAGATGTAGTTGATCTGATTCCTGTGTACTCCATCTGGTGAAGTCCAAGTGTACAACCACCACTTATGTTGTTGAAAAATGATATTTGCAATGAATAAGTCATTGGTCCTGCACAATTGTATCATGTGATCTCCAGCATTATTTCTATCACCAAGGCCAAATTTTCCAACTACCAGTGATTCTTCTTTGTTTCCAACTTTTGCATTCCAATCAACAATGATAATCAGCTCATCTTGATTGCATGTTCGGTCAACTTCACACTGCTGAAGTTGGTAAAATCTTCAATTTCCTCATCTTAGCTTTGGTGGTTGGTGCGTAAATGTGAATAATAATAGTATTAACTGGCCTTCGTTGTAGGCATGTGGATATTATCCTATTACTGACAGCATTGCACTTCATGATAGATCTTGATACATTCTTTGTGATGATGAGTGCCACACCATTCTGCTTCAGTTTTTTTCATTCCTGGCATAGTAGATCATATCGTTGTCTGATTCAAAGTGGTCAAAAGCAGTTCATGTCAACTCACTAATGCCTAGAATATCAATCTTTATGTGTTACACTTCATTTTTGACAAGTTTAAATTTTCCTAGATTCATACTAATTACATTCCATGTTTCAATTATTAATGGATATGTGCAGCTGTTCCTTCTCATTTTGAGTCATGCCACATCAGCAAATGGAGGTCATAAAAGCTCTGCTCCATCCACATCATTAAGCTCAATTCTATTATGATGAGGCAGCTTTTTTCCAGTGGTATTTTGAGTGCCTTCCAACCTGAGGGGCTCATCTTCTGAAACTATATTGGACAATGTTTCAGGGCTATTTATAAACTTTTCCAGTAATGTATCAGACAGTGTTTCACTGCTATTCATAAGGTTTTCACTGGCCAAGTTTTTGAGAAATGAATGGCCTCTTCCTTCTGCCAAGTCTGTCCTAATCTGGAAGGTTCACTGAAACCTGTCCAACATGGGTAACCCTGTTGGCATTTGAAACTCTGGTAACATAACCTCCAGCCTCACAGCAACATGCAAGCCACCACGGTATGACAAACTGATGGACAAGTTTGTCTCCTTTAGCTGTTTCAAATTGTTCAGCTCACTTCCTGGCCTCTCCCCTTATGTGTTCCAGCAGTCCCACTGGCTCCCCCTTCCTGCCTGGCCTCTCCCCTGATTGGGATTACATGTGCATTCCTTTGTTGTGACATGAATTGGCAAATGAATGCCCCTGATGCATGTTAGACTCTTTCTTAGTGTCCCATAGCTGCTTGTTTTTTTCTGATGCTTCATTATTCATTTGATTTTTCACAAATAGTCTTTCTCTTTCACCTCCTAACTCTAGAGGGCATGTCTGCCTTTCTAGAATGGCTGGATCAGATATCAGATTCTGAACCCACAGGTGAGTTTTGCTAAAGCAGCGTCTGCAATGAGAGGAAGATTTTTAGAATCATGGGTCTTAATTAATGTCTGTACAATCAGCAATGGATAGCTGATAGTGTTTTCTCTACAGAGGAAAAGATGTCTCATTTAACCATAGCAATAATATTTCTCAACCACATAATCCTAATTAGAAAACCAGTGACATCAATTTGGTTCTGTCGCATGGAAACCACCATGCATGTCAGAGGAGAATTGTGCTCCATAGAGTTTTCAATTGTGAATTTTCAGAAGAAAAGCACCAGGACTTTTTCTGAGGTAGCTCTGGGTGGGCTTGAACCCCAATCTTTCAGTTAGCAGCCAAGTGTATTAAAACTTTGCACCCCCTCAAGGACTGCAAATTAGAGAAGATAACCTAAATGATTGAGATAACATGCTAATAGCTTTCATGTCCATATGTAACTGAATTTTTTTTTTTAATTAGGATTTTATTAACAAATGTTAAGGAAGTCATCTTTAATTTTATAAGTAATAACATTTCCAGAATGTGCTAGGTCATGATATCATACCTAAAACCAAATCCACTTCCATTGAGTTGATTGTGACTCATAGAAACCTGATAGGATGGAGTAGAACTGCCCCATGGGGTTTCTGAGGCTGTCAATCTTTACTTGTCTCATCTTACTCTTGGGTTTGAATGATCAAACTTCTGGTTAACAGTTGAATGATGTTATAGTCCACTATTAATTAAAGATCTATAGAATTTGTTATGATATCTTAACTCTGTATGTGGATGTCAGTTCTGTTAAAGTCTGTGTCTCTGGTAAAAGAGATTAGGTGGATAATAATGCTAGTAAATGAGATAGTGAACAGAGAAGGAAAATTGATTTAGGGGAATTATATTTAATTTATTTTTGAAAATTGTAATAAATATGTTGTAGACTTGATTTTGTCTCATAGTAACCCCCATTGGGTTTCCAAAGTGGTAAATCTTTACAGAAGTAGATTATCCAGTCTTGCTTCATGAAATATGTTTCCTAGATACTTCCAATTCTCCTACCTCTTGGCACAAAGTGGGATTCTACTTTCAAGATTACTATGGTTGGGTGGAAATTTATAGCAATAAATACACACATAAAAAAGAAGAAAGAGCCAAAATCAACACTTTAAATTAACATCTGCAACAATTAGAAAAAGAACAGCAATAAAAGCCTACAGTCACCAGAAGAAAGGAAATAATCAAGATTCGAGCAGAAATCAATGAAACAGGAAATAGAAAGACAACAGAAAAAATCAACAAAACCAGAAGTTGGGACTTGAGGCTTTGGAAGATGGCAGAATAGGGAGAAAGACTGCACAGACCCTCTTCAACAAAGAAAAAGGAAACCAATTAACACAGACACAGAAGATAATCCTGGACACCTGAGCCTTGAAAGGAAGGATATAGAAGTGGACTAAACCCCAACTAGCAGAAGAATTTGCATGAAAATACCAAAAAAGGAGACATACGGAGTTGCAGTCTGGCAGAAATCCTGAGCAAGCCTGACGGCACAGCACAGACAGCTTGGAGAGTGTCCAGGGTAGTAATACCTAAGAATTAACATAAAAATCAGCCCTATTAAGCAGGGACTCAGGAGGACTTCTCTGGTGGGCTGGGGAATAAAACGTGAAGCACCAGTGAAGAAAAAGGCGATCTGAGCTGTGGACTTTTGCATGTCCAGAGGGTGCTGCCATTTTGAATGTTTACAAGTAGCTTGACCATTTTGGATATTTAAAGAGACAGCATTCTCCCAAATTCCAGGAATTTAAGAACAGGTTCAACTTGCTGGGAACTGCAGTCCATAGTACTTACTCTTATAACCCCCACCCTTTGGTGAATGGTGGTGCAGCCATCCCCCACCCCCATCCACCTTCTAGGCCCGCAGGAACTCCATCCCAGTCTATGTGCTCAGGCAGAGCCTGGGTGCCCTGCCCTACCCTTCCCCAAATTCTTTTTTTCTCTTTCTTTTTTCTGGTTTTTAGTTTGCTCATTTTTCTCTGTTTTAAAACTACTATTATTATTAACACATTTGTACTTTTTACTATTATTCTTTATTCTTCCCCTCCCAGGTCCTACTTTTAAGCTCTTTTTCTTTTCCCTGTTGATAGTTGCAATATTTTTTCTTTTTTCTTTTTTTTTCTCATGGTTAATTCTGTTCTTTATTTCTCTCTTTGCATTTTTTCCTTCATTATTCTCCTCCTCCACCTTTTTTCTTTTATTGCACTATCCCCAAATATTGCAGGTTTTCTTGCTTTTTTCTTCCACTTTTTCCCTTTTTTCTTTTTTTGGTTACTGTTCTTGCATGATTACATGGTGTATTTTTTGTCCATGTGCTTTTAGTTTTTTGATGGTTATTCAGTTGTAATTTTTGTCTAATTCTGTGGGAGATAGCAACAGTCCCTATAAGAAAAAACTACACCCACACCTCCTGCAACTTCACTTACTGAGCAAGAGCCACCATTTCCTTCTCCATCAATGGGTCAATGATTAAAAAAAACAAGAAGAGCCTCAATCACCATTGGCTGCTCTTCACAAACAGTTAACAGAGATCTTAATACAATAACTCACAATGTCTCGGAGACAACAGAACATCACAGTCAACACAAAGAAGCAAGATACAGTGGTAGAAACAAGGGAGCAGGATACAGACCCAGAAGACATCCCTGAGGAAGAAGCAGCATTGGAACTCTCTGATAAGGAATTCAAAAGAATTCTATTTAGGTATCTTCAAAACATTGAGAGACAGCCAAAAGAAAACACAGAAAAAAACCCTAGAAGAATTTTGGAAGAAAATACAAGAAAAAAAAAAATGACAAAAAAAATGAAAAATTAGAAATGATTCTAAATCTACAAATAGAAATCCAGAAGATTAATACTAAAGTGTCAGAAATAGATAACATATTGGAAGGGCAAAAGAGCAGAATTGATACAATAGAAAACAGAATTAACAAGATTAAAGACAAATACCTGAATACTTCTTTGGAAAGGGATCAATCAGGAAAAAAAAAAAAAAAAAAAAATGAAGACAGCTTAAGGTTCATATGGGATACCATCAAAAGGAATAACCTATGTGTCATTGGAATTCCAGACCAGGAAGAGAAAATTAAAAATAATAGCACTGAGAAAATTGTCCAAGATCTGTTGGAGGAGAACTTCCCTGATATGATGAAAGATGAGAATATATCGATTCAGAAAGTCCGATGAACCCCAAACAGGATAGACCCCAAAAGAAAATCACCAAGACACATCATTATCAAACTCACCAAAATCAAAGACAAAGACAAAGACAGAATCCTGAAAGCAGCACAGGGAAAACAAAAAGTTATTACAAAAGACAGCCAGTAAGAATAAGCTCTGATTTCTCAGCAGAAACCATGCAAATGAGAAGGCAATGGGATAGTATATATAAAACCCTGAAAGAGAAAATTTCAACCAAGAATTATATACCCGGCAAATTTATCCCTCAAATATGATGGTGAAATAAGGAAATTTCCAGATAAGCAGAAATTAAGGGAATTTGTTAAAACCAGACCAATCTTACAAGATTTGCTAAAAGGAGTCCTATGAACAGAGAACCAAAAATAGCAAATAACAACCGACCATTGATACACAAAATGACATAACCCAGAAACCACAGCTATGCACATATCCAAAGTAAAATGAGCTTACAAGATTGTAAATAGGGAACCGGAGAAATCAATTGGCAAGTGACGAAAACTACAAACAAAAAGAGGGAAAATACTGTGTAGTTACAGAACTTCTAAATGGTGAGGAATTTAAGAGATTTGCAAGATAGAATGGACTGTTATAAACTTGGGGAGAAAATTATAAATCATAGGGTAACCTCAAAGAAAAATGATAAACTTTCATATCACAATGAAAAAGAGGACAAGCACAAATATTCACCAAATACTAAAACAACAACAAAGGAAATGATAACA
>NW_006921925.1:1431560-1434903 GCF_000298275.1 Orycteropus afer afer | reverse complement strand
TGAAACAAGATCTGTACCTCACACCATACATAAAAACTAGCTCCAGATGGATCAAAGACTTAAATGTGAAACCTAAAACTATAGAATTCCTCAAGGAAAAATTAGGGACAAATATAGAGGCCCATATATATATGGCATAAATAGACTCTCAAGCATAACCCAAAATACACAAACAACAGAAGAGAAACTAGATGAATGGGACCTTCTAAAAATGAAATTTTTATATGCTTCCAATACCTCACCAAAAGAGTCAAAAGAGAACTTACAGATTGGGAAGGAATATTCAACAATGACATATCTGACAAGGGACTTATCTCTAGAATTTATAGAAAACTCCTACACCTCAATTAAAAAAAAGACAAATAATCTAATTTAAAAATGGGCAGAAGACATGAATAGACACTTCATCAAGGAGGATATTCAAGCAGCCAACATATGGAGAAATGCTCACAATAATTAACCATTTCAGAGATGCAAATCAAAGCAACAATGAGATATCACTTTGCCCCAGCACTAGCAGCAAAGTTCAACAAGACAGAAAATAACAAATGCTGGCAAGGATGTGGAGAAATTGGGACTCTCATACACTGCTGGTGGGACTGTAACATGGTACAACCACTGTGGAAAGCAATATGATGATTCCTTCAAAAGTTGGAATTAGAAATACCATTTGACCCAGCCATTCCATTACTAGGTATATATCCTAAAGAAGTGAGAGCCATGACAAGAATAGACATATGCACACCCATGTTCATTATGGCACTATTTACAATAGCAAAATGTTGGAAACAATCTAGGTGTCCATCAACCGAGGAATGGCTAACCAAGCTGTGGTACATACACACAATGGAATACTATGCAACACTAAAGAATAATGTAGATTCTGCAAAACACCTCATAATGTGAATGAACTTGGAGGACATTATTCTGAGTGAAATAAGTCAATCACAGAAGGAAAAATATTATCTTAGTCTGTTATTGTAAAAGTCAAGGAATGGTTTATACATGGAAGGAAATTCTCTTTGTTGGTTACCAGGGGTCAGAGGGGAGGGAACACTGTTAGATAGGTAGAGATAAGTATTGATTTGGGTGAAGAGAATGTGAGTGATCAACATGGTGGCATTGAGGAAGAGGAAGACATAGAGAGGTACATGGAAGGTGCAGAAAACAAAGATGAACCCTTTTGCACATACAGTATTGTGTTATCAGTGAAGGCAAACATGGGTATACAGGTGGATAGATGGGTGGACAGGCTGAACTATAAGCAGCAGGGTCTTGTACCCAAGACCATGTATAAGGTTGGCAGACAATGGTTCTACAAGTGTATTTGTATGTTCTGTAAGAATTCCCAGGTGTATATTAACACTGACAAGGGACAAGTTTGTAGTCACTTCTTGGTCACAGCCAGCTACCCAGAGGGACCGAGTTGTTGGACCTGTGGATGTGGGATTATAGTTGCAAGGGACATCAAACTCAATTGGCATAATATGCTACACAAAACATTGTTCCACCTCCTACTTTGGTGAGTAGCAACTGGGATCTTTAAAGCTTGCAAGCAGCCATCTGGATGCAATGATGGATCTATTTCCATCCAAAGAAAAGAAGAATGAATAAAACCAAGGATTCATGGAAACAATTAGTCCAAGCAACTGGAACACCATGCAATCTGCAGCCTATATGACTATGAGACCAGAAGAACTAGATGGTGCCCGGCTACCACTGTCAACCACTTGGAAGGGAGATCTATGTAGAAGATCCTGGATAGAGTGGGAAAGCAATGTAGAACAAAGCTCAAAATCATAAAAAAGGGGGGGGGGGAACCAGATTTGCTGGTCTGATAGAGCCTAATGGAACCCCTGAGACTATGGCCCCTAGCTTCCCTTCAGGTCAGGAATTGAGCCCATTCCTGTGGATTCTAGCCAAACAAAAGACAGGCATATGAGCTGAACATTTACATTGGGTAGACATGCTCCTTGGAGAGATCAATCATGGGGGAATGAAAGGGTTGTGTATGCCCCGGGAGACTGCTCGGGGGACAGGAGTGTATGGGAGGGAAGGACACAGGGAAGAGGTAATTATGGGGAGGAAGTGGGAAGACAGCTATTGAATTGTGGGAAATTGTAGTCAATGTCATAAGAGAAAGGGTATATCAACTGCTGTATGGAGGATGAATTTGTAAAGTTTCACCCAAAGAACAATTTAAAAAAAAAGAATTGGTGTGTTAAAGTCTCCTACTATTATTGTGGAGTTGTCTATTTCTCTTTTTAATTCTGTAAAAGTTTATGTATTTTGGGGAACTTTCATTGAGCATTTAGATATTTATTATGGTTATGTCTTCTTGTCTGATCCTTTAATTATTATATAATGTCTTTACTTGTTTCTTATGGTGGTTTTTGTCTTGATGTCTATTTTATCCAAAATTATTAACGCAAATCCTGTTGCTCTTTTTTGATTGCCATTTACTTGATACATTTTTTCCAACCTTTGATTTTTAGTCTATTATTTTGTCTTTGTGTTTAATGTATGTCTCTTAATTTTTTTTTTTTTTTTTAAATTTTTGCAGTGTTTCCTCTCCTCCCCTCCCACCCCTGGTAACCAACAAAGAAAGTTTCCTTCCATATATTAACCTTTCCTTGATTTATAATGTGTATCTCTTGTAGAGAGCATATTGATGGGTCATGTTTCTTTCTCTTGATTGATGTATTTAATCCATTTATATTTACTGCAATTATCTACAAGTATGAATTAATGCTGTCATTTTGTTATGTGTGTGTTTTGTGGTGTTGCTGATTTCCTTGTTCTATATAATTTTCTATACTAGGAGCTCTGGTAGTGTAGTGCCTAAGGCACTTGACTGCTAACCAGAGGCTGGCGGTTCAAACCTACCAGCCACTCCTCGGAAGGACAGTTGGGCAATCTACTTCCATAGTGATACCGCCTTGGAAATCCAAAGAGGGGTCGCTATGAGTGGGCTCCAACTCGACAGCACATAACAACAACAACAATCTCACTTTGCTTAAGAATTTCTTTAAATCATTTCTATACTATTGTTTTAGTATGTGTCAAATGTCTTTGCTTTTCCTCTTTTTTAATTTAGATGAGGTTTATTAATTTCTTTGTGGTTACCCTGTATTTTATTATTTTCTACCCATGTTTAAAACAATCTGTTCTTTCTTTCTTTTCTTTTTTTTTTAAGATGGCTGCTTGAAAGCTTTTATTTTATTTATTTATTTATTTACTTACTTATTGTGATTTGGGTGAAGATTTACAGAGCAAATTCACTTTCCATACAGCAGTTCACATATACTTTGTCTCATGTCATTGACCACAGTTTACCACAATG
>NW_006921925.1:1428324-1431460 GCF_000298275.1 Orycteropus afer afer | reverse complement strand
ATAGAGAGGGAGAACAATGTGGAACAAAACTCAGAATCATTTGGAAAAAAAAGGGGGGGGGGACCAGGTTTGCTTGTCCGATAGAGCCTGATGGAACCACTGAGACTATGGCCCTTAGCTGCCCTTCAGGTCTGGAATTGAACCCACTCCTCTTGCTTCTAGCGAAAGAAAAGACAAGCATATGAGTTGAACATTTACCTGAGGTAGATGCACTCCTTGCAGAGAACAATCATAGGAGAAAGAAGGGCTGTTTATGCACAGGGAGACAGCTCATAGGGCAGGAATGCATGGAGGTATGGACACAAGGAAGAAGTATCTATCAGGAGGAAGGGGGAGGGGAGCTGTTGTATTGTGGTAAATTGTAGTCAATGTCATGAGACAACGTGTGTATGAACTGCCGTATGGAAATTGAATTTGCTCTGTAAACTTTCACCCAAATCACAATAAAAAAAAAAAAAAGTTTACTATGGTTGGGTGAAGCTATGTGATAAGTTCTAGCCAATAATTTGTGAACAAAATTGAGGTCATTTAACTGTCAAGGTGGAACCCTCCAGAGCATGCTCTTTCTGCCTTGCCAACAGGCAATTATCCATATGGTGGCTGCTCTATCAACCTGGATCCCAGAGTGAGGACAACTTGGAGTAGAGCTCCCAGCTAACCCCTGATGTACATATAACATGAGAGAGAAATATACCACAAAGATTTAAGCCATCAAGCATAACTGAACTTAACCTGAGTGATACACAAATGTTGAATGCCTATGGAATATTCAAGTACAGAAATCCAATGGACAGGTGGCTATATAGGTCTGAAATTGAGGCTAAAAATTAGAGTAGTTGTCAGCATTTGGATAGTAGTTTAAACTGTAAGAATGCATGAAATTACCCAAGCAGAGTTATATGGTAGATTTTAAGTAGGTTAATGCATGACATATAGAGAATGTTCAATAACTGTTGCAGTAGATCAAGGATGAAATTTTGGGAAACAAAAGCATTAAAAAGAGACAGAGAGAAGGCAGCATCAGAAAAATAATGACAACCAAAGAAATTCACTACCTTTCATCCTTTGTGGACCAATGCAGGTATAAATAAATGAATATATCACATATAGGGATACAGGAACTTTTATAAATATTAAAAGTGAATTTGAGAAGAAGCTGAGATTTCTTCTAGCACTGTTAATAAAATGGTCAATTTTATATAGATGCATGTAGTAGATTAGCAAACAACCGCAAAAAGCCTACAGGTAGTGGCACATGGTTTCTTCTTCAGGATGGACATAAACTGTGTGCTGATATGCAGAGACAGTTCTTTCCTCATAAACAGACACAGGGACAGTACAGGCAATTATACTGCACCAATTTCCAGACTGTGAAAGCAAAAGATCCTTGGCTAAATCTTGCAGTAGAAAAAGAGGTGGCCTAGAGATCTCAGTGAGTGAGACCATTCCCAGAAAAGCAAAAGATTCAAGGTGTCTTGTTTTACTCAGTCAGAGAAAGGCCTTGGTTAGATTAAGTAGAACTTCTCAAAGTGAAATGTGAATTTTTTTAGATCCTAACCTAAAAATTTTCATCCTTTTAAATAGTTTTGTCAGTTCTAATTTATTGTTATGCTATGTTTTACAAAGTTACATTTTGTCTGAGTGGGAGAGTATGTTGTTCTAATTGCTTCTTTGAAGAAATTAACAGTTGAACCAATAGTCAACAGCCAGGAATCACTGTAACCTATAGAACCTTATTTCAGGCATTTTGCTTTGGAAGAGAGGTAATTATGAGTATGTTTCCAATCCTGGTGAGCTCAAAATTCTCTTTATTTTCTCTACAAACAAAGACTAAATAATAAACTTTATGTTTGCTCTCCCTCCACCCCTAAAACTCATCCTCACCCTTCTCTGTCCTCCAATGACAAGATCATCTTCTGAACAGAACTTAAGCTCAATCCAATACAGCAGGAGACAAGATGCACCCCCTTCAGGAGACAAGAGATCTTGAAGGAGCAGAAAAACTTGAGCCCTCAGCTCCTCCCTCAAAAATTCTACCCAGAGTAGCCCTCCATAGGGTTTCCTTCATGCCTCTATTTTGTCCTTAATGAGTATCAGAGTTAGAGAGTAGTAATAGTAGTGGTGGTCTTAGTAGAGATAGATAACCATTTGGTGAGACTCAATTGAGTATCAAGTATTTCACATACAGTAGCTCTAGCCCTTTAAATAACACTACAAAGTAGATTTAATTATTTCCATTTAATATAATCCAACTCTATCTGATAAATGATATAGATATAGGTATAGGCATAGACATAGGGAAGGAGCCCTGGAGGCACAATGTTAAGTGCTTGGCTGCTAACCAAAATGTGCACCGTTCCAACCCACCAGCATCCCTGTGAGAGAAAGATGTGACAATCTGCTTCTCTAAAGATTACAGCCTTGAAAACTTGATGGGGGCAATTCTATGCTCTCCTGTAGAGCTTCTATGAGTTGGATTCAACTCAGTGGCAATGAGTTTGGGTTTTTGGATAGATATAGATGGCACAATGGTTAAATACTCAGTTGCTAACTGAAAGGCTGGTGGTTTGAACTCATCCAGTGGCTCTGTAGGAGAAAAGACCAGGTGATCTGCTCCTGTAAAGATGACATCGCAGGAAACGCTATGGGGCAGTTCTACTCTGTCACACTGGGTTGCCGTGAATCGGGATCAATGTGATGGCTTCTAACTAGAACAGTATAGATAGTTAGATCTCACCACCCATCTGTCAGTTTGTCATACTATGATGGCTTGTGTGTTGCTATGATGCTGGAATCTATGCCACCAGTATTTCAAACACCAGCAGGGTCATCCATGATGGATAGGGTTCAGCAAAGCTGCTAAACTCAGATGGATTAGGAAGAAAGATCTTGTGATGTACTTTTTAAAATTAACCGACAAAAACTCTACAGCTCACAACATGGTATTGTCCTATAGTGCTGGAGTATGAGCCCCTTAAATTGGAAAACACTCAAAATATACAGTGCCCACAAAATGGACTTGAACATACCAATGATGTTGAAGATGATACAGGACTGAGCAATGTTTTATTCTCTTATATGTAAGGTCACCACAAGTTGGAGCTGATTCCATGGCAACTAACACCAACAATGAAAA
>NW_006921925.1:1422166-1428224 GCF_000298275.1 Orycteropus afer afer | reverse complement strand
GTTGTTATTATTATATTAAGGGTAAAAATACCTGAGTCTCATTGAAAAGAAGAAAATCACTTCTGGTCATTTGGATATTAAGGAGTAAAAGTATCATTCACAGGTAAATCATGTCAATATACTTTCTAGTCTCCCTTTGATGAGCTAGTCTGGAAAGCCGCAATCCATTAAGAAGTGACACCCTCACTATAAATCTGAATATAAGTCTTGATTCCTCCTTCTAAATTGTAAAACCCTTCAGAAATAATTGGATAAAATTAAGTTTGGAATATTTTTGATGATTAATGAATTAGGAATAAAGGCAAAACAATGAATTTATGACTATGTCTAATTCTGAAAATCATTATTTCTAAGTTAGTTAATGCTAAAAATATGAAACAGCCAACTAAGAATAAGAAAATAAATCATTTAGTATTTTTGCAATTGAGACAAAATAAAAGGAGCCTTGGTAGCACAGTG
This sequence comes from Orycteropus afer afer, assembly GCF_000298275.1. Taxonomy (NCBI): domain Eukaryota; kingdom Metazoa; phylum Chordata; class Mammalia; order Tubulidentata; family Orycteropodidae; genus Orycteropus; species Orycteropus afer. The sequence goes on along the minus strand of NW_006921925.1, from coordinate 1,427,765 downwards.
GTTAAGTGCTCAGTTGCTAACTGAGAGTTCTGTGGTTCAAAGCCACTAGCCACCTTGTAGAGAAAGAGTGGTGATATGCTACCATAAACATTACAATCTTGGAAATCCTATGGGATAGATCTACTATGTCCTATTGGGTTACTCTGAGTCAGGTTTGACCCAACAACAATGAGGGGTTTTTTTTTTTTTTTTTTTGTGCATTACATAAAATGACAGGTCCAGACTACTAGCTGAAAGATTGGCAGTTTGGACACACCCAGAGGTACCTCAGAAGACAGATCTGGAGATCTATTTCCAAGATCACCACTCTTGAAGACTTTGTGGAGTACAATCATACTCTGCACACATGGGGTTGCTGTGAGTCAGAGACCATACAACGACAACTGGAGAGAGCATAATTTTACCACACCCCTGTAGTCATTTATGGTATTACTTTTTACATATCTGTTTCTTCTAAGCTCTTAGTTCCTTGAGGACAGGGAGTTTTTCTTTTCTTTATACCCCTAATGCACTGGTTTGTCCATGGCCATGGCCACTGCTAATTTAGGCCCTCATTCTGACAAAGGCAGGTGTATTAGTTTTCTCTGTTTTCTGTAACAAATTACCACAAACCTAATGGCTTAAATAATACAAATTTTTCATCTTTCAGTTATGGAAGGCAGACGTCCTAAATGGGTCTCACTGTGTTAAAATCAACATGTTGGCAGGACTGGTTCTTTCTGGAATCTCTAGGAGATAATCTGTTACTATCTTTGTCCAATTTCTAGAGGCTGCCCACATTCCTTGGTTCATGGATCCTCCCTCCATCTTCAAATCCAACAAAAGCCAGTTGTGTTCTTCTCACATCAATCCATTCTGAACTGCTTCTGTTGTCAAATCATCTTCTCTGACTCTGAGTCCTCTTCTGCTTCCATCTTCCACTTTTAAGAGCCCTGTGGATTACAGTGGGCCTACCTGGATAAAACAAGTTAATCTCCCCATTTCAAGGTCAGATAATTCTATTTCCAGTTTTAATTCCCTTTTGCATGTAACCTAACATATTTACTGGTGCAGAGGTTTATGACATCAATATCTTTGTTGTTGTTATTTTTGTTGTTGTTGTAGTTATGTGCCATCAAGTCGGACCCACCATCAAGTTGGCCTCTGACTCACATCAAACCCAAGCAAAATGGAAGAAAATTCTGACCAGTCCTGCAGTATCGTCATGACCAGGTATGATCCATAAGGTTTTCATTGGCTAATTTTCAGAAGTAGATTGCCAGACCTTCTTCCTAGTCTATTTCAGTTTGTAAGCTCAGCTGAAGCCTGCTTAGCATCATAGCAACACACAAGCCTGCACTGGCAGATGGGTAGTGACTGACTGCATGTGAGGTGCACGGGCAGGTAATCAAACTTGGATCTCTCACACAGAAGATGAGAATTCTACCACTGTACCATCACTGCCTCCTTATTCTGCCTACCACAGCAGGGCATGAACACCATCCTACCATGGGAAGGAAAGGTCAAGTGATGTGGAAAGTAGGGCAATGATAAAGAGTGTAGAACATCAACTAAGAGTGTGGTCTGTACTCTCAGAAAAAACTAGGTTCAGGTCCCAGATTGCCACCTGCACCTTCATGACATTCAAGAGTTTACCTCACATGTCTGAGCCCAGTTTTAACATGTGCAAAGGGTGATGAAAGTATATTAGCAAATGATACAATGAATTCAAATTGCTTAGTACAGACCCTATATAAGAATAACAATTATTTCACCTACTATTTGTGAGTTCTTCCAAAGTGCATAATTAAATTGCTAAGTAAAGTCTGGTGAGTCAACAGTCAGGAATAGGGACTTAAAGCAAGTATTAATCAAACAAAGCTTTGCAGTCTGTGATGGTCTTAGTAATAATTATTCCAAACATGTCCAGAAGGCATGCACATCAATCAAAGCCTAGGAATATTTACCTGCTCTGCTAAATTATATGCTACAACTTACTCAGTCTCCCTGCCCCCCTAAGACCTCAAAGACCATTGTTTGTATCTTAGTTGACTCTTCAAGGTCAGTGTCCACTGGCTGCAAATCAAGATATACAAAGCAAATCCAAGTTATCAGGATTTAGGACCTGCGTCTTAAACTGTCTCCTACATGGTTGGGTAGAAGCCTTCACCTTGAAGTCCTAAAAAGAGTATCTTTAAGTAAAATATATCCTCTTGTTCTTAAAATGATGTGAAGTAGTTCAACTAATGGTACATTAACGGACAGAAACAATTTAGCAACTGTCATCATATAACAAAATAATGATGTCTTAGATTTCAGGGATAGACTGATGTACTAATAGAGAATATGTCAAAAGTAATTGGACAAAGCAGATAACTGTATAATACTGAAATCAAATGAAAATTAAATATAAATGTTACCTAATAGCTAAAGATATTTGGATATATTTCTCATTTTGTTTTGATAACATTATTTTTTTGTATTAAAATTTGTCTGTATGCTAAATTATCTACTGTGTTTCATTTGATTATCCCTGCCCCCTGTGATAACTTAAAATATTATAATACAATTTTAAAGGAGCCTGGGTGGTACAAAAGATTTGTGACTGATGGCTAACCTAAAGACTGGTGGTTAGAACCCACCCAACTACTACACAGAAGAAAAGTCCTATTGATCTATGTCTGGAATATCCACCATTAGAAACACTAGGGAGTGAAGAATCCAGGATGGTGGACTAGGCAGATATAATAACCAGACCCTCTACAATAAAGACTCAAATAAACAAGGGAAAAGGCTATGGATGACAATCCTGGATCCTAGAGTTTCAAAGGAAAGGATAAAGTAGATCAAATATCGATCAGGAAGAGACTGAACAAAAATAGTGAACAAGGAGCATTAAACACCACCCACTGCTGGTGTGGTGCTGCTTTTTTTTTTTTTTTTTCTTTCTCCTATATCTTTCTGCTTACTTCTTCTGTCTTCCCTTTTCTTTTCATTTACTATTTTTTATCATCCTCTTCCCTTACCCCTCCCTTTTTTCTTTATTCTTTCTTTTTTTTTTTTTAGATCCTGAGGAGTGGAAATCCCACCCCTGCTGCCCACAAATTTAGCAGCACCCAGCACTACACCTCCTGTTGGAGATGCATGCTCCCATGGAACAAATGTAGTCCTGCACAGCTGTGTTTGGTGCTGGCACTTTAGAGAGTACAGCTTTTTTTTATTTCTTTATTTTTCCTTTCTTCCTTCTTAGTTCTTCTCTCTTCTCCTCCTTGTTTTCTTCTTCTTTCTTTTCTTTATTCTTCCTCTTTACCCTCCTTTTTTTTATATTCTAGAGTGGGTGCCTATCCACCCCTCCATGATCAGGAACACACACCCTTACCCCTCTGCGTATGGCAATGTGCACTTTCCAGAGTGAGCTCTGCATTTATGTTGCAGCTGTGTTAGGCAGCTAACCCATGTACTAGGTTTTGTTTTCTCTCTTTTTTTCTGTTTCTTTTTTTCTTTTCGGTTCTTCCCTTCATCTCCTCTTGATGTTTTTTTATTCCACTTCCCCTTTCATTTTTTTCTTGTTTTTGAGGAAACTGAGCAAGTCTCGCCTCTCACCCCTGTGCATTCAGCACTGCCACTGACACTCCATGTTCAGTGTATGTACTCCCATGAAGTGAGTGACACATTTCCACCACAGCTGTGTTTGGCAGCTGTGCAGTACTAGTACTGTGCCACATTTTTTTCTTCTATTTTTTTTTCTTTCTTCTTAAATCTTCTTTCTTCCCCTCTCCTACCATGTTTTTATCTTTTCCTCTGCCACACCCCTTTTCTTTAATTTCAATGTTTCCTTTGCAGTTGGGAGCTAATGACCCTACCTAGCCATACCTACCATATCTTCTGTCCCATTCACAGAATGAGTGCTACCACCTGCTTCAGCACCACTAGATTGGTGACAGTTACCAACACCCATTCCACCTGCCTTCAGCTACTTTGCATGATCGGTGATCAGAGACTCAAGCCCACACTGCCACCTGCTACCGAATCCACCTGAAGACAAATGGTGTGCACTCCAGTGCTGCCAAACTGGTGGCCAATGTAACACACCTGCCCTGTGGCTTGGATATATGAAAACAAAACAAAACAACAGCAACAAAAACATCAGGGTGAAGTAAATCAGCATACAATAAACAAATTAATTAAAACTAAAATGTCTGAAAAACAACAGACAACTTGAAATCACATTAAAAAAAATAAAAATAAAAATAAACAGGAAAAGATGGTTCTAAGAAGTGACCAAAATACAGAGCCAGAAAATATTCTGGAGAAAGAAATGCTGTTGGAACTAACTAATAAAGAATTTAAAATAATCATATTTAGGTATCGTCAACAGAATAAGACAATATTCAAGGAAACTACAGAAAAATCAAGGAAACAGACAAAACTCTAGAAGAATTTTTTTAAAAAATTTGTATCAGAACAAATTGACAGAATAAATGGAAAACTAGAAAACACACAAATAGAAATCCAGAAGATTAATACTAAAATTTCAAAAATAACTAATACATCAGAAGGACAAAGGAGTAAAACTGAATGAATAGAACACAGAATAGTGAGATTGAAGACAAAATTCTCAATAGTAATGTTAGAGGGACAATCAGAAAAAAGAATGAAAAAAAATGAAGAAAGCCTATGAATTATATATTACACCTTCAAGAGGAGTAACTTATATGTGATCAGAATTCCAGAACAGGATGAGACCAAATAAAGCACCAAGAAAATTTTCAAAGATTTATTGGAAGAAAACTTCCCTAACATCACGAAAAACAGAAACATATGTATTCAAGAAGTTCAACAAACCTCAAATACAATAGATCCCAAAAGAAAGTCATGAAGACATAACATAATCAAACTTTCCAAAGCCAAAAACAAAGAAAGAATCCTGAAAGTAGTTCAGGATAAACAAGAAGTCATCTACAAGGGAGACCAATTAGATTGACCTCTGATTTCTAAGCAGAAACCCTACAGACAAGAAAGAAATGAGATGACATATATAATCTAGCAAAATTGTCCCTCAAATATAAAGGTGAAATTAGGACTTTTCCAGAGAAACAGAAATTATGAAAATTTTAAAAACAAGACCAACCATACAAGAAATGCTAAATGGAGTCCCTTGAACAGAGAACCAACAACATCAGACAATAAATTGAAATTAAGACACATGACAACATCACCCTTAAACCAACCCAGATAAAGAATTTTCAAAAATAAAGCTGAAATAAAGACTGACAATAGGAAACTAGATAGGTAAACTTGTAAACAATGATACTGATATTTTACAAAGCTAGAAGAGGGAATAAATGATATAGTTACAACATCCAAATGGAAATGAAAGCAAGACAATATCAAGATATAACAGACTACTTTAACCTTAGGAAGTTAATAATAAATTACAGTGTAACCTCAAAGGAAATTAATAAACCTTCTCATTGAAATAAAAAAGGAAATTATGCAGATTTAGTAAACACTAAAATAGCAGCAGCAGAGGAAATGATAAGAAAATTCATAAAAAAATGTCAGTCACAAAAGGACAAATATTGTGTTAGTCCGTTATTGTAAAAGTTAAGGAAAGGTT
>NW_006921925.1:1416400-1421066 GCF_000298275.1 Orycteropus afer afer | reverse complement strand
ATTGTAAATTTTGGTCAATGACATGAGACAAAGTATATGTGAACTGCTGTATGAAAAGTGAATTTACTCTGTAAATCTTCACCCAAATCCTAATTTAAAAAAAAAAAAAAAAATCTCAGCACAGAAAAATATATGGAACAAAGAAACAGTAAGTACCACCAAAAAAAAAAAAAAGCAGTAAATTCATACCTATTGATAATTACACTGATTGAAAATGAATTAAATACACTAGTCAAGAGACAGTGAGCATCTGCATGGATATGAAACATGACCCATCAATCTGCTCTCTACAAGAGACACATCTTCAACAAAGAGACAAAAATAAGCTAAAAGTCAAAGGACAGAAAAACATATATCGAACAGATGACAACCAAACAAGAGCTGGAGTGGCAATATTAATTTCTGATAAAATACATTTTCAGGCAAAAAAAGCATAAGAGACAAGGAAGGACATTATATAATGTTTAAAGGGCCAATCCAACAAGAGGATATAAACAAGAAATATCTATGCACCCAAAGTATGAACCTCAAAATATATTAAAAAAAAAAAAAAAAAAAACTTTAACAGAATTGAAAAAAGAAATAGACATCTCTACAATAATAGTATGAGACTTTAACACAATATTGCTAATGAGGGACAGAGCAATCGGAAAGAAACTAAGCAACAATACAGATATCTAAACAACACAATCAAGCAACTTGACCTCATAGTTTTATACAGAACACACCACTCTACAATGCATGATATATATTCTTTTCTAGCATACATAGAACATTCCCCAGCATAGACCATATGTAAGATCACCAAGCAAGCCTCAATAAATTTGACAATATTGAAATAACAAAAAACATCTTCTCAGATTACAATGCTATAAAATTAGAAATCAGAAGAGGAAGATCAATGAAAAAATATGAAATGCATAGAATCTGAATAAAATCCTGCTTAAAAGCTACTGGATAGAATGCATAGATAAGAAGAGCTCAGGTAGGAGTAGTCACAAGGAGGAGATGGGAGGAGAGTTTTATGGTTGGGGATTGTAATCAAGGCCATGAAATGAAATGTGCATGAACTGTTGAAACTAAAACAAGTCTGCTTTGTAAATATGCATCCAAATCACAATTTAAAAAAAAAGAAAGAAAGAAAATTAAAAACTCATGGTTAATAGAAGACATTTTAACAATTTCTTGAATAAAATGAGAATGAAAACACAACGTAACAAAATCTTTGGGACACAGCAAAAACAGTACTCAAAGGAATTTATAGCAATAAATACACAAATCAAAAGCTAAGAAAAAGTAAAAATCAACAACATAATCCAACACCAAAAATTGGAAAAAGAACAGAGGGGGAAATAAAAGAGTCTACATTCACCAGGAAAAAAGACATAAAAAGAAATAAATGCAAAAGAAAACAGAAAACCAAAAGAAAGAATTAAGACTAAAAGTTGTTTATTTTAAAAGATTAATAAAATTGACAAAGCACTCACTGGCTAATCTGACAAGAAAAAAAATAAGAAATTAAATAAGTCATGTCACAACAGAACCTACTGAAATACAAAGTGAGGTAGTTAAGGTTGTATGTATGAAGAACTGTACTCCAATAAAAAAAAAAGAAGAAGAAGAAGAAGAAATGAAGAAATTTCTAGAAACACACTACCTACTCAAACATCTGAGGTAGAAAATTTGAACAGACCTATCACAAAAGAAGAAATTGAACAGGTGAAAGAAAGAAAGAAATCCCAACAACAAAAAAAAGTCCTGCCTGGATGGCTTCACTGGAGAATTCTACCAAACACTCACAGAAAGAGAAGAGCTAATACTAATCCTACTCAAACTATCCCAGAACACAAAAAAGGATGGAAAACTCCCAAACTCATTCTATAATTAAGCATAACCCTCATACTGAAACCAGGCAAAGATATCCCAGAAATGGAAAATTATAGACCAATATCCTTCATGAATGGTGATGCAAAAACTCTCAACAAAATCATAGCCAATAGAATCCAACACTATATAAAAATAATAATAATAATAATAATAATACAATATGACCAAGTGGGATTCATACCAGGTATGCAAGGATGGTTTAGTAATAGAGAAACAATCAACATAATCCACCACGTAAATAAAACAAGGAAAACAATCACTTATATCAATTGATGCAGATAGACGTTTGAAAAAACCCAACACCTGTTCTAAACAAATGCTCAGAAAATAGGAATAGAAGGGAAATTCCTCAACATAATTAAGAGCATGCACAGGAAAGCAACAGGCAACATTATTCTCAGCTGAGAGAGACTAAAGACATTCCCCTTAAGAAGGGGAACCAGACAAGGATGCTTTTAATCACCACTCCTTTTCAATATTGTATTGGACGTCCTAGCCAGAGTAATAAGGCAAGAAAGGGCAATAAAAGACATCCAAATTGACAAAGAAGAAGCAAAATTATCTGTGTTTGCTGATGATGTGGTCCTTTACATAGAAAATCCCAGAGACTCAACAAAAAAAATACTAGAACTAATAGAAGTGTTCAACCAAGTGCCAGGGTACAAGATCAGCAAACAAAAATCAGTCAGATTCCTCTACACTAAAAAAGGGAACTCTGAAAGGAAATCAGGAAAACAATACCATTTACAATAGCCAGCCAAAAGATGAAGTACTTAGGAATAAGTCTAACCAGAGACATAAAACACCTATATAAAGAAAACTACAAAATGTCACTACAAAAACCCAAAAGAGATGAACATAAATGGAAGAATATCCCATACTCATGGATAGGAAGACTTAAAATTGTGAACATGACAATAGTACTTGTATAATACAAATCAATCTATAGATATAATGCAATCCAGATCCAGATGTCATCATTCATTATTTAAAGAGATGGAAAAACTAATCAACAAAGTTATATGGAAAGGAAAGAGACAACAGGTAAGCAAAGTACACACTCTTCATCTCAAAATCTACTATACAGCTACTATAGTCAAAACAGCCTGGTATCAGTACAATGACAGACACATAGACAAATGTGACATAATTGAGAACTCAAAAGTAAACCTATCCACCTATGGACAGCTGATCTACGACAAAGGACAGAAACCCATTACATGGGGAAGAAATAATTTCTTTAACAAATGGTGCAGGAAAAACTGGATATCCATTTGCAGAAAAATGAAGCAAGATCCAAATTTCCTGCCATATACAAAAACAAACTCAAGATGGATCAAAGACATAATTGTAAAACTTAAAACCATAAAGATCATCAAAGGAAATAGGGTTAAACTTTAGAGCTCCAATACATGGCATACACCATAAAACAACTAAAAACACACAAACAGCAGAAGACAAATTAGATGAGGGGGACTTCCTAAAAATTAAACATTTATGTTCATCAAACGACTTTGCCAAGAGTAAAAAAAGAACCTACAGACTAGGAAAAATATTTTGGTAAAGATATATCAGACAAGGCATTAATCTTTAAAACTTAAGAAAATTTCAACATCTTAATAACAAAAGACAGACAATAAATCCAGTTGAAAAAGGTCCAGAGGACATAAATAGATACTACAAAAGAAGACATTCAGGCAGCTTTTTACACATGAAAAAAAATGTTTGCGATCATTAGTCTTTACTCACTGCCATGGAGTTTTTTCCGACTCATCACGACCTCTCTTTGGGTTTCAGAGGTAGTATCTCTATGGAAGTAGATTGCCCAATCCTCCTTCCAAAGAGTGACTGATGGGTTTGAATCACCAGCCTTCTGGTTAGCAGTCAAATGCACATTAGCCTTTAGAGAAACGTGAATCCAAACACAATGAGATATCATCTCACCCCAGCACTAATAGCAAAATTAAAAAAAAAAAAAAAAGAATACAAATTCTGGCAAGAGTGTGGAGAGACTGGAACACTCATACACTACTGGTAGGATTGCAAAATGGCACATGTACTATGGAAAGTGGTATGGCACTTCCTTAAGAAATCGAAAGGACAATAGTTGGATGATCCAGCAATACCACTATGATATATCTTGGATATATATAAGCCATGACACAAGCAGATATATGCACACACCCGTGTTAGATATATGCAAACCCATAGAGATGTATTATGTATATGCCAGAGAAATATAAGCCATGACACAAACAGATTTATGCATACCCATGTTAATTGCAGCTTTATTCACAATAGCAAAAAAATGGAAACAATCTAAGCATCTGTCTAAAAGTGAATGGATAAAAAACTATGATACATGCAAACAGTTGAATATTATGCCATGGTAAAGAGTAGCAATAAATCTGTGAAACACTTCATAACATAGGTGAAATTAGAGGATATTATGTTGAGTAAAATTAGTCAATCACAAAAGGACAATTATTGTATGAGACTACTACTGTAAAAAGTTAAGAAAAGGCTTACATATAGAAAGAATTTTTTGAAAGTTGCCAGAAGTGGGAGAGAAAAGGAGGGAAAATCACCAAGTAAAGGGTAGATACATATTAACTTGGGTGAAGGGAAAACCAATATACAATAAGGGGGAAGTCAACACAAAATGGTCAAGGCAGCAGAAGATATAAGGTAGAGCACAAGAATTAAGGACAAGGAGGTTCCGGCAAGATGGCGGACTAGGCAGAAGGATTGCACAGACCCTCTTCAACAAAGAAAAGGG
>NW_006921925.1:1387164-1392141 GCF_000298275.1 Orycteropus afer afer | reverse complement strand
TGTTGAAGAGGGTCTGTGCAATCCTTCTGCCTAGTCTGCCATCTTGCCGGAACCCCCTGATTTTAAAAATGCTAGATTAGAAAAAACTACAAGGAAGAACTTGTGTTCATTAAAAAGTAAACTAATGAAGCGAGAATGACGTACACAGAAAGGGGAAAGATATTTTCCAACACGAATTTCCAACAAAGGGCTTGTATCAAATATACATAAAGAATACCCATAGATCTGAAAGAACAAAATTTTAAAATAACAAAAGGTTTGGACAGAAAATTCACAGAAGAGGATATCCAAGGTATCAGTAAAGATATATAAAGATGCTTACAACCTTGGGTTCCAGGAAAATGTAAATCAAGTGGAAGCAGGTATCGCAACACACCCACCAGGATGGTTAAAATGAACAAGACAGAAGATACCAAACATGTTGCAAATATGTGGAGTAAATGGAACCCTCAGATAATTTGCTAGTAGGATTTTAAATTGGTGCAATCACTTTGGAAATGTACTTAGCAGTTTCTACTAAAGATGAATGTATACACCTCACAATTCCAGTACTGGGTAAATAGACAACAGAAGCACATAAGCACATTCACCAAAAGACAGGTATTAGAATACTCAGGACAGTATTACCCAAAATCCCTCAGCAGTATTATGGATAAATAAATTATGGAATTCAGGCTATGAGAATGAACAATAACCTGAAACAGGGATAAATCTCACAAATGTAATCTTGATGGTAAGAATCCAGAATCAACATACTATATGATTTTATTTACATAAAGCATAAAAACAGGCAAAACTAATCTGTGGTGGATGAGTAGTTATTGGAAGGGGACAAAGTGGGGTTTTCTGTGTGTCTAGTAACATTGTTTAATAATCTGAGTGAAGGTACATGGGTATTTCTACGCTAAATCATGGGTATTTCTAGGGAAATTTATGAACCTCACTTTCATAGTTAAGAAGTCCCTGTGTGGCACAAGAGTTAAGAGCTCAGCTACTAACTGAAGAGTTGGAGGTTCAAGTCCATTTAGAGGTGCCTCAGAAGGAAGCTAGTGATCTACTTCAGAAAAATCAGCCATTGAAAACCCTCTGAAGCATAGGCTTCATACACATGGTTCATAATCTACTCGATGGTAACTTATTATTATTATTGTACTTAGTAAATCATGGGCTTCAAATCTGGGAAAGTGATTAAATCTTCTTGTTTACAATATCTATTCTCAGTCAACTGACAGAAGTATTTAACTCTCATTGAGATAGCTTACTTTATTGGAGTCCATATTTCTTTGACTCTTAAGATATGTAGAGGTATTTTCTGTCTAAATCCAAATACATTAAAAGACATTTGACTACTAACCAGAAGGCTGGCAGTTCACACCCACCAGCCACTCCTTAAAAGGAAGGTTGGGTAATCTACTTCTGTAGTGATACCACCTCAGAAACCCAAGAAGGGATCGCTATGAGTCAGATCCGACTCAACGACAGTGAGTTTGGTTTTATGAAACAAATATACTACCTACATATAAGTATATGTTATAAATAATTTTGTTTAAAACAAGTTTTATTAGACAAAATATTGCCATGCAAAATATTTTTAAAATTAATTTTTTGATATTTTTAGAATATCAAAATTTATAATGGCTGTGTCTCAAATACATAACTGAATTCAAATCTAAGTTCTGTTATTTAAGAACTATACAGTTTGTGGCATCATTCTTTAAATTTTGTTAAGATTTATTTGTTAAACTCAAATCACAACATATTTTATTTTGTGTGGCTGTTTGGTACTTAAAACAAATCTTAACAAATTTTAGATATTATAATTATATAATTTTAATTATAATTGACTATGGAAAGAGATGATTAATAAGCTCAATAGCATACGTTAGAAGGCCAGGGGCCGATTGTGGAACACACCATCAATTGCTCATATGCAAGTTTAAGTTGAAGCTGAAGAATATTTAAACAAATCCACAAAAGCTAAAGTATGACCTTAAGTATGTTGTTGTTGTTATGTGCCGTCGAGTCAGCCCCCACTCAAAGCAACTCCTCCTTGGGTTTCCGAGGCAGTATCACTAGAGAAGTAGGATTCCCCAACCTTCCTTCTGAGGAGTGGCTGGTGGGTTTGAACTGCCAGGCTTCTTGTTAGCAGTCAAGTGCCTTAGGCACTATTCTACCAGAGCTCCTGACCTTAAGTATATCCCACCTGAATTTAGAGACCATCTGAGGAATATTTTTGAATGCCAATGACAGAAGACAAAATGATAACAAAATGATGTGTAGGATAACATCAAGAACATCATCATATATGAAAAAAGCAGAAGGTCATGAAAAAGACAGGAAAGAAAGAAAGAATTAAAATGGATGTCAGAAGAGAATCTGAACTCACTCTTGAATGGTGAGTTGCTATAGCTAATGGAAAAATTGTTGAAATAAAATATCTGAACAGAAGATTTCAAGGGGCTCTCAAGCAGAGAAAGTAATATTATAATGAAATGTTCAAAGACCTGGAGTTAGAAAATCAAGAGAAAAAAAAAAAAAAAACACTTAGTATTTCTCAAACAGAAAGAATTGAAGAAAAAAACCTTGAGTTGCAATATTGAAGGAATTTATTTGCAAAATATTGAATGATTCAGGAAGCATTAAAAAAATAAAATAAAAGATGTAATGAATACACATAATCACTGTACCGAAAAGAATTGGTTGATGTCCAACTATTTCAAGAGGTAGCATATGATGAAAAATTGATTATATTGAAGGAAGAAGTCCAAGTTGCACTGAAGGAATTGGTGAAAAACAAGTCTCTAATAATTGTAGTGCCTAGGGCACTTGACTGCTAACCAGAAGGTTGAAGGTTCAAACCCACCAGCCACTCCTCGGAAGGAAGGTTGGGCAATCTACTTCCATAGTGATACTGCCTTGGAAACCCAAGGAGGGTAACTATGAGTTGGGTGTGACTAGACAGCAAATAACAACAACAACAACAGTAATTAATGCAATATTCACTAAGATGTTTCAACAAATGATTGCAATGCTGGAAGCATTCACTTACTTATGTCAAGAGTTTTGGAAGACAGCTACATGGGCTACTAGCTCAAGAAGATTCGTATTTGTGCCTATTCCAAACAAAGGTGATCCAAGAGAATGTGGAAGTTATTGAACCACATCATTACTATCATATGTAAGTAAAATTATGCTTCAAATAATTCAATAATGGTAGCAACAGTACATTGAAAGAGAACTGTCAGAAATTCAAGCTGGATTTAGAAGAGGATGTGAAATGAGGGATATCATTGCTGATGTCAGAAACATTGTAGCTAAAAGCAAAGAACACTAGAAAAATGTTTACCTGTCTTTTACTGATTATGCAAAGCATTTGATTGTGTGGATCATAATATATTATGGAGATAATCACAAAGAATGGTAATTCCAGAACACTTAATTGTGCTCATGTGGGACCTGTACCTAGAGCAAGAGGCAGTCATTCAAACAGAACAACAGGATATTGCATGGTTTCAAATCAGGAAAGGTGTGCATGAGGATTATATCCTTTTACCATACTAATTCAATCTGTATGCTGAGCAAATCATCTGAGAAACTGGACTATATGAAGAAGAACACAGCATCAGGATTGGAGGAAGATGCATTAACAATCTATGATATGCAAATGACACAGCATTCTTCCTGAAAGTTAAGATTACTTGAAGTACTTACTGATGAAGATCAAAGCCTACAGCTTTCAGTATGGATTACACCTCAACATAATGAAAACAAAAATCCTCACAACTGGACAAATAAGCAAAATCATGATAAGTGGAGAGAAGATTTACATTATAAAGGATTTTATTTTACTTGGATTCACAATCAATGCTCATGGAAGCAGTAGTGAAGAAATCAAACAAAGCATTGCTTTGGGCAAATCTGCTGCAAAAGACCTCTTTACAGTGATAAAGAGCAAAGATGTCACTTTGAAGACTAAGGTGAGCCTGATCCAAGCTATGGTATTTTCAATCACCTCATATGCCTGTGAAAGCTGGAAAATGAATAAGGAAGATCCAAGAAGAACTGAAGCATTTGAATTGTGGTGTTGGTGAAGGATATGAATGTACAATGGACTGCCAGAAGAACAAATAAATCTGCTTGCAGGAAGGACCACTGGAATGCTCCTTAGAAGAGATGATGGCAAGACTTCATCTCTCCTACTTTGGACATGTTATCAAGAGGGGATTGTTCCTAGAACAGGATATTATGCTTGGTAAAGTAGATAGACAGTGAAAAAGAGGAAGAACCTCAATGATACGGATTGACATAGTGGCTGCAACAATGGGATCAAGCACAGCAAAAATTGTGAACATGGCCCAGGACCAGGCAGTGTTTCATCTGTTGTACATGAGTCAAACTTGACTTGATGGCACCTAACAACAAATGGTCATTATTATACTCCCATTATAGAAAACTTGGAGATGAAATAAAATGAGTAAAGAAAAACATCACATAGAATTGACTAAATACACCAATCAAAAGAAAGAGAGTGGCAGATTGGATAAGAAACGAAGCCCATCAATATGCTGCCTGCAAGAAACCCATCTCAAAGATAAAAACAAATTGAAAGTTAAAGAATAAATATACCAAGCCAACAGTAACCAAAAAACAAAAGAGCAGGAGTGGCAATATTAATTTCTGATAAAATAGACTTCAAGGAAAAAAAAAAAAAAAAGACAAGAGACAAAGGACACTATATGATGCTAAAAGGGTCAATGGACCAAGATGAAATTACCATAATAAATATCTATGCACCCAATGAAACAAAGCAAATATTAACAGAATTGAAAGGAAAAATAGAGAACTCAACAACAGTAATAGGAGACTTTAAGACACCACTTTCGAGGAGGGACAGAACAACTAAAAAAAAAAAAAAAAAAACTCAACAAAGACACAGAAGAAGTCAACAACAAAATCAACCAACTCGACCTCATAGAC
>NW_006921925.1:1385208-1386524 GCF_000298275.1 Orycteropus afer afer | reverse complement strand
GCACAGACCCTCTTCAACAAAGAAAAGGGAAACCAATTAACACAGACACAGAAGATAATCCTGGACCCCTGAGCCTTGAAGGGAAGGATATACAAGTGGACTAAAACCCAACTAGCAGAAGAATTTGCATGAAAATACTAAAAAAGGAGACATATGGAGCTGCAGTCTGGCAGCGATCCTGAGCAATCCTGACTGCACAGATAGCATGGAGATTCCCAAGTGGTGGTAGGACATAAGAATTAACCTAAAAATCAGCCCTTCTAGCCAGGGACTGCATAGAGGACTGCTCCGGTGGCTGGGGAATAAATGGAGAAGGTGAAGAGAAAGGTGGGCTGAACTGTGGACTTTTGCCGGTCCAGAGCATGCCACCATTTTGAATGTCTAAAAGCGGCTATTATTTTGGGTATTTAAAGAGACAGCGCTCTCACAGATTCCTGGGGCTTAAGAACATGTTCTGCTTTCCAGCAACCCCATGGACCCACCAGATCTGCAAGATTGAAAAGGTACAACATTCCTTTTTTACTCTTATAACCCATACCCACTTGGTGAACAGAAATGTGGCCATTCCCCACTCCCACCTACCCTCTGGGCTCACAGGAACTCCATCACATTCTGTGTCCTCAGACGGAGCCTAGGTGCCCTGTCCTGTCCTCCACCAATTTTTTTTCTCTCTTTTTTAATTTTAATTTTTTTCTTTTTCACTTTCCTTTTTCTGGTGATTAGTTAGCTTGTATTTGTCTGTTTTAAAACAACTATAATTATTAATGAAAGCTCTGGTAACATAGTGGCTAAGGCACTTGAATGCTAACCAGAAGGCTGGCGGTTCAAATCCACCAGCCACTCCTTGGAAGGAACATGGGGCAATCTACTTCCATAGTGATACGGCCTCGGAAACCCAAGGAGGGGTCGCTATGAGTCAGGTCAGAATGGACAAGGTCTGTACTTCACACCATACACAAAAACAAACTTCAGATGGATCAAAGACTTAAATGTGAAACCAAAAACTGTACAGTTCCTCAAGGAAAATCTAGGGGAAAATTTAAGGACCCTAATATATGGCATAAATAGACTATACAAGAGCCAAAAGATGGAAACAACCTAGGTGTTCATTGATTGAGGAATGGATAACCAAACTATGGTACATACACACAATGGAGTACTATGCAATGTTAAAGAATAATGTAGAATCTACAAAACACCGCATAATGTGGATGAGCTTGGAGGGCATTACACTGAGTGAAATAACTCAATCACAAAAGGACAAATATTGTTTTAGTCCATTACTGTAAAATTAAGGAAAGGTTTATCTATAGAAG
>NW_006921925.1:1378902-1379406 GCF_000298275.1 Orycteropus afer afer | reverse complement strand
ATAAGGCAAGAAAGGGAAATCAAAGGCATCCAAATTGGTAAAGAAGAAGTCAAACTTTCCCTATTTTCTGGAGATATGATCCTATGTCTAGAAAACTGAAGAGATTCAGTCAAAACTCTACTGGAACTAATTGAGAGATTTAGCATCATTGCAGGATACAGGATCAACATCCAAAAATCAGTTGGATTCCACTACACCAGCCAAGAGATTGCTGAAAAATAAATAAGGAAATCATTTATAATAGCTACCAAAAAAATAAAATACTTGAGAATAAATCTTACCAGGGACACAAAAGACCTGTACAAAGAAAACTATAAAACTACATCAAGAAACCATAAAATATCTCCATAAATGGAAGAATGTACCATGCTTGTGGATAGGAAGATTGATCACTGTGAAAATGTCAATTCTACCCAAAGTAATCTATACATTCAATGCAATCACAATCCAGATCCCATCAACATTGTTTAAGGACATGGAAAAACCAATCACTAACTTTATATG
>NW_006921925.1:1369066-1378802 GCF_000298275.1 Orycteropus afer afer | reverse complement strand
GAGGATCAGGTTTGTTAGTCCAATAGAGCCTGGTGGAACCACTGAGACTATGGCCCCTAGCTGCCCTTCAGGTCTGGAATTGAATCCACACTTGTGGTTTCCAGCCAAACAGAAGACAGCCATATGAGTTGAACATTTACCTGAGGTAGATACACTCCTTGGAGAGAACAATCATTGAGAAAGAAGGGCTACCTATGCACAAGGAGACAGCTCAGGGGGCAGGAGTCCATGGAGGGATGGACACTGGGAAGAGTTAACTATGGGGAGGAAATGGGAGGGAAGCTGTTGCATTGTGGTAAACTGTGGTCAATGACATGAGACAAAGTATATGTGAACTGCTGTTTGGAAGTGAATTTGCTCTGTAATCTTCACTCGACTCAAAATAAAATAATAATAATAAAAAATGAAAAGTGTGACATACAAGAGAACCAACTGAAATAAAAAAGATATTGACAGAATATTATGAAAACTGTACTCCAACAGATTTGAGAACCTAGAAGAGATGGACAAGTTTCTAGAAACACAAGCCCTACCTAAAATATCCCATTTTGAGTTAGAATACTTGAGCAGACCCATAGCGAAGGAAGAAATTGAACAGGTCATTAAAAATAAAAATAAAATAAACTTCCCACAAGAAAAAAGACCTAGCCCTGATGGCTTCACTGGAGAATTTTACCAAACATTCAGACAAAGGTTGACATCTCTACTACTCAAACTCTTCCAGAACTTAGAAAAAAAAATGGAAAACTTCCAAATTCATTTTATAAAGCATGCATAACACTGATACCAAAACCAGGGAAAGACACAACTAAAAAGGAACACTACAGATCAATATCCCTCTTGAATATTCACACAAAACTCTTCAACAAAATTCTAGCCAATGGAATCCAACAGAAAAAAAAAAAAAAAAATCCTGACTGAGTGAGATTCATACCTGGTATGCAAGATTGGATCAACACCAGAAAAACAATCTATGTAATCCACTACATAAGAAACACAAATGAAAAGAACCATATGATCATATCAACTGATGCAGAAAAGGCAATTGGTAAGAGCCATATCCCATTCCTGTTCAGAACTCTCTGCAAAATAGAGATAGAAGGGAAACTCCTCAACATAATAAAGGGCATATATGCAAAGCCAACACCCAACATTATTATTAATGGAGAAAGACTTAAAGCATTCTCCTTATGAACAGGAACCAGACAAGGATGCCCTCTATCACCACTTCCATTTAACATTGTATTGGAAGTCCTGGCCAGGGCAATAAGACAAGAAAGAGAGATAAAAGGCATCCAAATTGGCAAAAAGGAAGTAAAGCTATCTGTATTTGCAGATGACATGATTCTATACATAGAAAACCCAAGAGACTCAGCAAGCCAAACCAAAACAAAAAACCTATAGGAACTAATATGGAGTATCAACAATGTGACAGGATATGAGGTCAACATAGAAAACTAAGTTGGATTCCTCTACATCAACAAAGGGACCTCTGGAAAAGAAATAAGGAAAAAAATACCATTTGTAACAGCTACCAAAACTATAAAATATCTTAGGAATAAATCTTACCAGAGACACAAAAGACCTATACGAAGAAAACTACAAAACACTTCAACAAGAAACTATAAGGGATCTACATAAATGGAAGAACCTGCCTTGTTCATGGATAGAAGGACAGAATAGTGTTCTGAAAAGATGGCAGAATAGGCAGAAAGATTGCACAGACCCTCTTCAACAAAGAAAAGAGGAATGAATTAACACAGATACAGAAGATAATCCTGGATCTCTGAGCTTTGAAGGGAAGGATATAAAATCCAATTAGCAGAAGAATTTACATGAAAACACCAAAAAAGGAGACATACAGAGCTGAGGTCTGGCAGCAATCCTGATGGTACAGACAGCTTGAATATTGCCAAGTGGTGTTAGGACCTAAGAATTAACTTAAAAATCAGCCCTGCTAGCCAGGGCCTGCACAGAGGACTGTGGACTGTGTTAGTGGCTGGTGAATAAAAGGGGAAGCAGCAAAGAGGAAGGCAGGCTAAACTGTGGACTTTTGCCTGTCTGGAGGGTGCAGCCATTTTGAAAGTTTACAAGCAATTTGACCATGTTGTATATTTAAAGCAACAGCATTCTCCCAGATTCCAGGCAGCTAAGAACAGGCTTCTTGCCAGGAACCACAAGGATATTCCAGATGGTGATGACTGGAAAGGTGCAACTTTCCCCTTGTTACTCATATACCCCACACCCTTTTGGTGAATGGAGGTACGCCTGTCCCTCACTACCACCTACCTTCTAGGCCAGCATAAATTCCATCCCAATCTGTGTGCTCTGCTTCCTGGGAGAGAGCGAGTGGAGCCAGGGATCTAGGTAAGGCCGGGAACCCAGGACATGGCCCGCCCAAGCAGTGGGAAAACTGGGGAAAGCAGAGAAAAAGCTGGGGGGCAGGGGCTCAGGACAGAGCAAAGAAGCAGAGGCAAGGATCCAGGTAAGGCTGGGGACTCAAGCCACAGCCATCCCGAGTGGTGGGAAAGAGGCAGGGATCTATGTAAGGGGAGGAGGGGGAGTGGGGAGAGGTTTTGAACAGCTAAAGGAGACAAACTTACCTGTCATTTTGTCCTACTCTGACGGTATGTTGCTGTGAGGCTGAAGCTGTGCCACTGGTGTCTCAAACCCAGTAGGGTTGCACATGGTGCACAGGTTTCAACAACTTACAGACTGAGCCAGACTAGGAAGATGGAGAAGGCCATCCATTTCTCAAAGATATGGCCAGGGGAAACCTTATGAATAGCAGAGAAACATTGTCTGATACATTACTGTTCAACTTTATGAATAGCCCGGAAACATTGTCCAATACAGTGCAGGAGGATAAGCCACTTAGGTCAGAAAGCTCTCAAAATAGGACCAGAAAAGAGCTACATTGTCAGAGTAGAACCAGCCTTAATGATATGGATAAGGTAAAGCTTTAGAGACTCCATTTGCTGATGTGGCATGACTCAAATCGAGGAGAAACAGCTGCAAACATCCATTAATAATTGGAACATGGAACATACGAAGCATTAATCTAGGAAAATGGGGAGTTGTCAAAAATGAAATGGAAGGCATGAAGATTGATATCCCAGGCATTAATGAACTGAAATGGACTGGTTTTGGCCATTTTGAATCAGACAACCATGTGGTCTATTATGCTGGGAATGACAATTTGCAGAGGAATGGCATGGCATTCATCATCACAAAGGATGTTTCAAGATATGTCCTGAAGTACCATGCTGTTAGTGACAGGATAATATCTATATGCCTACAAGGAAGACCAGTTAATACAACTACTATTCAAATTTATGCACCAACCACCGAAGCCAAAGATGAGGAAATTGAAGATTTTTATCAGCTTCTGCAGTCTGAATAGACCAAACATGTAATCAGCATGTGTTAATTATCACTGGTGACTGGAATGCAAAAGTTGGAAACAAAGAAGAATCACCAGTAGTTGGAAAATCTGGCCTTGGTGACAGAAATGATGCTGGAAATCACATGAATGAAATTTGCAAGACCAATAACTTATTCATTGCAAATACCTTTTTTTAAACAACACAAATGGCGGCTATACACATGTACTTCACTAGATGGAATACACAGGAATCAGATTGACTACATCAGTGGCAAGAGGTGATGGAAAAGTTCAATACCTTCAGCCAAAACCAGGCCAGGAGCTGATTGTGGAACAGACCATCAACTTCTCATAAGCAAGTTCAACTTGAAGTTAAAGACAGTTAAAAGAAGTCTATAAGAGCCAAAATATGATCTTGAATATATTTCTCCTGAATTTAGAGACCATCTAAAGAATAGATTTGATACATTGAACATCAATGACCAAAAACCAGAAGAATTGTGGGATGACACCAAGAACATCATCCATGAAGAAAGCAAGAGGTCACTAAAAAGACAAGGAAAGAAGAGAAGACCAAAATGGATGACAAAAGAGACTCTGAAACTTGCCATTGAGTGGAGAGTAGTGAAAACAAATGGAAGAAATGACAAGATGAAAGAGCTTGAACAGAAGATTTCAAAGAGCAGCTTAAGCAGACAAAGCCAATTACTATAATGAAATGTGCAAAGACTTGGAATTAGAAAACCAAAAAGGAAGAATACGTTCAGCATTTCTCAAGCTGAAAGAACTGAGGAATAAATTTGAGCCTCAAGTTGCAATATTGAAAGATTCTATGGGCAAAATATTGAATGATGTAGGAAACATCAAAAGAAGATGGAAGGAATACACAGTCACTGTACCAAAAAGAAATGGTAGATCTTCATCCATTACAGGAGTTAGCATATGATGAAGAACCAATGGTACTGAGGGAAGAAGTCAAAGCTGCACTGAAGAAAATGGTGAAAAACAAGGCTCCAGGAATTGATGGAATACCCATAGAGATGTTTCAACAAACAGATGACACACTGGAGGCACTAACTCAGTTATGCCAAGAGATTTGGCAGTCAGCAACCTGGCTAATTGACTGGAAGAGATCCATATTTGTACCCATTCCAAGGAAAGGTGATCCCACAGAATGTGGAAATTATCAAACAATATCATTAATATCACATGCAAGTAAGATCTTACTGAAGATAATTCAAAAACGTTTGCACAGTATATTGACAGAGAACTTCCAGAGGTGCAAGCTGGATTCAGAAGAGGATGTGGAACAGGGGATATAATAGCTGCTGTCAGATGGATCCTGGCTCAAAACAAAGAATACCAGAAAGATGTTTAGTTGTGTTTTATTGACTATGCAAAAGCATTTGATTGTGTGGATCATAACAAATTTTGGATGACATTGAGAAGAATGGGAATTCTAGATTGTGCCCATGAGGAACATGTACATTGACCTGGAGCCTGTTCTTCGAACAGAAAAAGCAGACACTGCATGGTTTATAATCAAGAAGGGAGTGTGTCAGGGTTGTATCCTTTCCTCACACTTATTCAATCTATAACCTGAGCAAATAATCTGAGAAGCTGGACTATATGAAGAAGAATGTGGCATCAAGATTGGAGGAAGAATCATTAACAATCTGCAATATGCTGATGACAATGACACAACTTTGCTTGCTGAAAGGGAGGATGACTAGAGAAACTTACTGATAAAGGTTGAAGAATACAGTCTGCAGTACAAATTACATCTCAATATAAAGAAAACAAAAATCCTCAAAACTGGAACTATAAGCAGCATCACGATAAATGGAGAAAAGATTGACATTGTCAAAGACTTCACATTGCTTGGTTCTACAGTCAATGCCAATGGAAGCAGCAATCAAAACATTAGATGACATATAGCACTGGGCAAATCAGCTGCAAGGACCTCTTTTAAATGCTGAGGATCAAGGATGTCTCCATGAGCAGTAAGGTGCACCTGACACAAGCCATGGTATTTCCAATCACTTTGTATGCATGTAAGAGCTGGACAATGAATTAGGAAGACCAAAGAATTGATGTTTATGAGTTGTGGTGCTGGTGAAGAATGCTGAAAGTATGATGGACATCTAAAAGAACTAACAGATCTGTCCTGGAGGAAGTGCAGCCAGAATGCTACTTGGAAGCAAGAATGGCCTGACTTTGTTTCACCTACTTTGGTCATGTTGTCAGAAGGGACCTTTCACTGGAGAAGGATGTCATGCTTGGTAAGGTGGGCAGATGACGAAAGAGGGAAGGCCCTCAAACAGACGGATTGACACAGTGACTGAGAGAATGGGTTCAAGTATAGCAAGGATCATGGAACTGGCGCTGGACCAAGTGGTGATTCCTTCTGCTGTGCATAGGGTCACAATGAGTCAGATGTGATTTGCCGGCACCTAACAACAACAGCTATGTGTTTGGATGGAGCCTGGGTGCCCTGCCCCACCCTGCCCCTATTATTTTTTCTTTTTTTTTAAGTTTGTTTGTTTTGGTCTGTTTTAAAACTACTATTATTATTATTACTTTAGTCGTTTTTATCATTCTTTATTCTTCCCTTCCCAGATTCTAGTTTTCAGCTTTTACTCTTTTTGTTGTTCCTGGTACCACTTTTTTCCCCTTTCTCTTGGTTAACCCTATTCCTTGTTTTTCTTTTTGCATTTCACCATTTTATTCTTCATTACTCTCCTTTTCTACCTTTTTGCTCTTATTTCTCTCTCCCCAGAGTTTGCAGTGATATTTTTTTTTTCTTTTTTTGGTTATTGTTTCTGTGTGATAATATGGTGTATTTGTTGTCCATTTGCTTTTACTTTTTTGATGTTTAGTCAATTGTTATTTTTGTTTAATTGAGTGAGAGACAGCAACAGTCCCCATATGACACAACTACAGCCACACCTCCAATAGATTCAATTACTGAATGAGAGCCACCACTTCCTTCTCCACCAATGGGCCAATGATGAACAACCACCAAGAAAAGCCTGACTCACCCTTAGCTGCTCTTCACAAATAATTAACAGAAATCTAAATATAATAATGTCACAATATCTCAGAGACAACAGACCTTAACAGTCCACCAGAAGAAGCAAGATAAAGTGACAGAAACAAAGGAGCAAAATAGAAACCTAGAACACATTCCTGAAGAAGGGGCATCATTGCCACTTCCTGACAAGGAATTCAAAAGAATTGTATTTAGGTATATTCAAAACATTGAGAGACAGATCAAGGAAAACACTGACAAAACCCTAGAAGAATTTTGGAAGAAAATACAAGAACAAAATTACCAAATAAATGAAAAATTACAAATGACTCAAAATCTACCAATAGAATTCCAGAAGATTAATATTAAATTGTCAGAAATAGATAACACATTGAAATGGCAAAGGAGTAGAATTGATACAATAGAAGACAGAATTAATGAGATTGAAGACAAATAACTGAATACTTCTTTGGAAAGGGATCAATCTGAAAAAAAATAATATGAAGAAAGCCTAAGGTTCATGTGGGATACCATCAAAAGGAATAACTTAGGTGTAATTGGAATTCCAGAACAGGAAGAGAAAAAAAAAAAAAAATTGTCCAAGATCTGTTGGAAGAGAACTTCCCTGATATGATTAAAGATGAGAATATATCATTCAGGAAGTCTAACAAACACTAAATAGGATAGATCCAAAAGAAAATCACCAAGTCATATCGTCATCAAAACCAAAGACAAAGAAAGAATCCTGAAAGCAGCATGGGAAAAACAAAAAGTTACTTACAAAGGACAACCAGTAAAAATAAGCTCTGATTTCTCAGCAGAAACCATGTAAGCGAGAAGGCAATGGGATTGTATATATAAAACCCTGAAAGAGAAAAAATTTCAACCAAGACTTACATACCTGGCAAAGTTGTCCCTCAAATATGATGGTGAAATTAGGGGATTTCCAGATAAGCAGAAATGAAGGGAATTTGTTAAAACCAGACCAATCCTACAAGAGATACTAATGGGATTCCTTTGAACACAGAACCATAAAATAACAAACAACCACTTACCATTCAAACACAAGATGACATAACCCAGAAATCACAGCTGTGGGCATAGCCAAAGTAAAACAAGCTTACAAGATCGTAAACAGGGAACCAGAGACATTGCTTTCAAGTGAGGACAAGTAAAAAACAAAAAGAGGGAAAATACTGTGAACTTAAAGAACTTCTAAATCATGAGAAAGTCAAGAGAGTTTCAAGATAGAATGGACTTTTCTAAACTCAAGGAGAAAATTATAAATCACAGGGTAACCTCAAAGAAAAATTATAAACCTTCACATCACAATAAAAAAGAGGACAAGCACGAATATTCAGCAAATACTAAACCTACAGCAACAAAGGAAATGATAACACAATCCATAAACATAATGAGCTCAGCACAGAAAATAATATGGAACAAAGAAACCAGGGACACCATGAAAAAACACAACAAAATGACAGCAACCGATTCATACTTGTCAATAATTACATTGAATGTTAATAGATTAAATGCACCACTCAAAACCGGAGAGTTGTGGATTGGATAAGAAAAGAAACCTATCAGTACACTGTCTACAAAAGACTAAAAATCAAAGGTTGAAAAGAGGTATATCAAGCAAATGGCAAACCAAAAAAGAGCAGAAGTGGCAATATTACTTTCTGATCAAATTGACTTTAGGACAAAAACCACCATACGAGACAAGGAAGGACATTACATAACGTGTAAAGGATCAATCAAACAAAAAGATATAACAATAATAAATATCTATGGAAAAATATAAAAATATTTATCTATGAAAAAGCCCCAAAATACATAAATCAGATTTTAACAGAGTTGAAAAGGCAAATAGAAGACTGCACAATCCTAGTGTTGTTGTTGTTATTTGCTGTCGAGTCAGAACCGACTCATAGTGACCCCTCCTTGGATTTCTTAGGCAGTATCACTACAGAAGTAGATTGCCCAACCTTCCCTCTGAGGTAGCTGGTGGGTTTGAACTGCCAGACTTCTGGTCATAGTAGAAGACTTTAATACACCACTTTCAAAGAAAGATAGAACAACTGGAAAGAAACTCAACAAAGACACAGAAGAGCTAAACAATGCAATCCAACTTGAACTTATAGACATCTACGGAACACTTCACCCAACAACAAACCAACATATATTGTTTTCCAGTGCACATGGAACATTTTCCATGATAGACCATATGTTAGGCTATAAAGCGAGACTTACTAAATTTAAAAACATTAAAATACTGCAAAGTATCTTCTCAGACCACAATGCTATCAAATTAGATATCAACAATAGGAAGATCAACTGAAATAGAGTAAACACATGGAAGCTAAACAACACCCTCCTTAAGGTAGACTGGGTAAGACAAGAAAGAAAAAATGAAACTCAAAAATTCCTTGAATCAAATGAAAATGAAAGCACAACACACCAAAATCTTTGGGACATAGCAAAAGCAGTGATCAGAGGCCAATTTATAGCAATACATGCCCACATCAAAAAAGAAGAAAGAACCAAAAGGAACACTTAAACCAACATCTCCAATAATTAGAAAAAGAAGAGTAAGAAAAGCCTACCATCACCAAAAAAAAAGGAAATCATCAAGATTCAAGCAGAAATCAATGAAAGAGAAAATAGAAAGACATAGAAAAAATCAACAAGAACAGAAGTTGGTTTTTTGAAAAGATTAATAAAATTGACAAACCACTGGCAAATTTAACAAAAGAAAAGAGGGACAGAATACAAATAGCATGGATAAGAAAAGAAATGGGTGACATCACAACAGACCACCTGAAATAAACAGGGTGATATCAGGATATATGAAGAATTGTACTCCAATAAATTTGAAAATCTAGAAGAAATGGATAAACTTCTAGAAACACACCACTTACCTAAACTAACACAGACTTATGTGGAAAAGTTGAATAGATCTATAACAAAAGAAGAAATTGAACAGATCATTAAAAAAATAACCAACAAAAAACAGCCCTGGCCCAGATGGTTTCACTGAAGAATTCTACCACACATTCAGAGAAGAACTGACACCAGTCTTACTCAAACTATTCCAAAACACTGAAAAGGATGGAATCCTCCCTAACTCATTTTATGAAGCAAGCATAACCTTGATACCAAAGCCAGGCAAAGACATCACTCAAAAGGAAAACTACACACCAATATCCTTCATGAATATAGGCAAAAATCTTCAACAAAATCCTAGCCAATAGACTGCAACAACATACCAAGAAAATCATTCATTATGACCAAGTAGAGTTCATATCAGGTATGCA